>NW_024541390.1:0-71805 GCF_016758755.1 Suillus discolor | reverse complement strand
GTGGCTCATCTGCGGGGTGCGCATTCCGTCGTAATACATCCCTATGCTCCTCCATATATCCATCTCCACAGATAATCTCATTGGTGTGGATGACGATGCGGTGGTGGTGGTTGTCATAGTTGGAACTCATTTGGCGGAAACATGGGGGGAAAGGAACTCCGACTCGATGGATTTTGATTGCTGGGAGGACATGGTTTGAGTTCGAGTAGCGCTGGAGGGTGCGGTTGGATGAAGGTAGGGTTCTGGAGGATATAGTTTGTAGTTAGCGGTAGGGTTCCCATTCCACATCAATGAAATCATTCACCAGTATTAGACTGAGTGCGAGTCAGCCGCACATCTCTCCCGTTGGCTTCAACTCCACTCAGGCAATGACCCGATGGCCGATGTCTGGTAAGATGGAACTGTTTGAGTATGAGCGAGCGGCCATGGTGGCATGGATGTGCATGTGGAATGTGAGCGATGAGCTGGCTCGAAATTGAACGGACCACTTACTGATCACCCGGCGGTCAAATGCCTCTCTGGTAAGACGGAACTGTTTGAGTATGAGTGAGTGGCCATCTTCGTGTCCTTGGAGAACGACGCGACCTTCATCTATGAGATCATTGGGGTCTTCAATTAATATCTTTGTTTCTAGGGTGGATATGCTGCGGTAAGAATGACTTACTGTCGTCTAGTCGATTTTTGCTGCCAGAGGTCTTCATCGCTAACTTCGTGTCCTCGTCCTTGGAGAACGACACGACCTTGATCTACGAGATCATCAAGGTCTTCATTTAATATCTTTGTTTCTAGGGTGGGTATTGCTTACCGTGGTTTATTATAATAGTTGATGATTTTTGCTGCTGGAGGTCTTCGTCGCTAACTTCGTGTCCTCGTCCTTGGAGAACGACGCGACCTTCATCTACGAGATCATCAGGGTCTTCGTTTAATATCTTTGTTTCTAGGATGGATATGCTGCTTACCGTTGAGTCAATTTTTGCTGCTGGTCCAGGAGGTCTTCGTCGCTAACTTCGTGTCCTCGTCCTTGGAGAATGACGCGACCTTCAATCATGAGATCATCCCGGGGGTCTTGGTTTCATTAAAGGCAGAGGGTCCAAGGAAAAGTTATCATCTACTAATAGCGGATGGTGGTGAGAGCTGCTGTAGCGGTGTTGAGTATCAGAACAGTTGTAATGTGGTTGCTGTAGAATTAAAGTCTCTGAAAAATTTTGTAATCTCGTTGTTATGTAAGCATTGTCGATTGAACTCGATTGTAACGACATTTTCGCGTTCAAATTCAAATGCAATGCACTACACTAGACGGTGGATCACTAACTGTAACGATTTCTATGAGACTTTTTGAGAACGACCACGACGAATATTGCTATGAGTTGCTACTGCCCTTTTCCCCCTAGTCTTTCCCTTCCCTCGGCCCCTGCCTATTATCTGACCATCAGCTTCATCTACATCAGCTTCGTCTGCTTCAACATTAGTATGAGCAGCAGCTCGAGATGCTGATTCAGATGCTTCTTCTGCAGGTCGGTTGACGAGACCTGCATTGAGACCTGGGCCTGGACCTTCATGTAGCGCTACTGATGCTGGTGGAACCTCATCTGCTTCACTGTCTGATGACATGTCGAGTGCGAGCATAGCGCGATTGATTTCATCCGAAAAGTCTTCGCCACCAGCGGGATTGAGGGTGGACAACTTTGCGGTGCCAAAAATGTGGTTGTTGATACTGACCATAATATTCTTGATGCGCCTGGTGTCCCACTTTGTAATGAGCATCTTCTTATATTGAAAGAACAGGTCTTTGTAACTGATGGTCGATGATTTCCCCACTCCCGAACCGGGAAATTCGGAGTCGGGTGAGAGCAGAAATATTGCCTGCAGTTCAAACATCAGTAGATATATTTGATGCAATATACACGACGTACGATAACTGCCGCCCATGCGATAGATCCTGGAGTGACTTGTTGAAAGTTCCACTTCCGAGCATTAGTCTTTGATCCGCCACAAGGCTCTTGATGAAGCGAGGTGACGCCATGCAGTGATGCTCTCAGAATCTAGTAGATAGACCATTGTCATAGTAAGTAGCATACATGATACAAATATACGAGCAGTGAATGATAGCGCACCTTGGCGAAAAGTATCCAGTTGCCGAAAACAGTCTTGAGGGTGGTGTCTTCTTGCAGACCTGGGAACAAAAGAGGCGGAAAGATTTTATAAGCCTGCGTCTTGCCAGACACTCCAAGCATCTTTTGAATTTCGACAACGCTGGCTCTGTCGAAACTAGGATTGGCAAAGTACTTCGCAGGAAGGTCAAAAATATCTCCAGCAACTGCCACGTAATTTTTTGATCTCGTTTGAACGAGCATCGCTGATGCACTTATGTACCTACCATAGTTAAAGAATACATCAGATGATAGTTAGAACAAAACAAAATATGTGACGTACGAGGTCTTTGAAGTACACACTCTGTATGGCTCGATGGACGCGTTCTGGGAAATGCTTGTAAAGTTCGTCTAAGAAGGCCGTTTCCTGAGTTGCAGCAGTCTTGTAACGGTCATGGCTATCGAATGGTGTAGGCAAATCCGGCAGCTTCTTGGTGAGAAGTTCATTGTCCGGAAACATCTCCACTGTCATGCCGTATTTACGAGCATACAGTGAGATGGTCTGTTCGTGAGCAACGAGTTCATCAGGTGCTTCAACGCGCCGCTTCCGTTTGGGCTTCTCGGCAAGTAGAACTTTGTTCTTCTCCTTGAGAGCACGATTTTCTTCGCACAGACGCTGAACTTCGAGCTGCAATGCTTTGACTGCCTGGAGCACGATATCAAGTTGAATATAGTTAAGATAATAAGTTGTAGCTAGTACGTACATCCATGAAATCTCCCTTGGAGGCGTTGGGCCCTGGGATGGAGATTTGCTCGATGTTGCCCTCATCGAAGTCGTCATCGGAGTTGCTGTCCGATATGTGCACTGAGAGATGAGACATTGTCCTACAAGATGTTCAGTGGCAAGACAGCGAAGGAAGAAATGGTGTGATGCACCTTATATACAATTCGACACGTTGCCTACCCACATCTTCTTACGTCTTTGGGTAATGACTATGGTGGCTCGGCATTGTGATTGATAGCGGCAAACTGATGTGAGGCACGTAAACGAGCGCACAGACTAGAGGGTGCCCTCGCAAGATGAAACTTTAAAGAGTGAACCTTAATACACGTGCATCAAAAGGGCTCGTCACAAACCGGCTGATAGTCTGATTGCTGATTCAGACCCTTGAGGTAGTTAGGAATCCCCCAGGATGGACGCTTCACGACCTTCGACCCTCGAGGTAGTTCAGGATCCCCCAGGATGGACGCTTCGCGACCTTTGACCCTCAAGGTAGTTCAGGATCCCCCAGGGACGATCTGGTGGCGACTAAGATGGGGTTGGGAGGATGCATCTAGTGATGGTGATGGCCGGTGACATGGAATTGGGAGGACGTGTCTAGTGGCGACTGAGATGGGGTTGGGAGGATGCGTCTAGGAGATGGTCAGTGACAGAGATGGAGTTGGGAGGACGCGTATGGTGATGGAGATAGCTGGTGATTAAGATGGGGTTGGGCCATGATCGAGTTGTTGATTCCAGCGCTGATGAGTGCTAGGTGATCTTGGGGGTTCTTGGAAGAGAGCTTGATCATGAATGGCGAGAAAGTCTTGAAGGCGTTGATGCATTGAACAGAGTGAAGTCGGTGCCGAGGAAAATGAGGTATATCATGAGGCAGAGTATGCGGAATGTATGTCTAGAGGCGGTGATGACATTGCCTGGTATTCACGAGAGGCAAAAGCAGACAGTCAGTGAGACCAACGAGTGAAGATACTAGTAAGCAGGCATACCATCTGTAAGGGGAGGAAGACTATGTGTGGCATCAAACACGTACAAGGTGCCCTGCCTCAAGATGCAGCGCCTTCACACGAAGGAACATGTCGGTGTCAACAGTATCGACAACAATGTAATCATTGCTACCATCCGGCACTAGGAAAGCTCCGCGGATGATCGACCTTACTGAAAAAAATTCAGCCTGCGCCCTGGAGTCTTGCTCGCACACGAAAGATGGAGAGATGCTTGTCTTTTCGGATGCGAACACCAGTGGGAGCATCAAATGGGTGAATAAGGGCAAGGGAGAGGGCTGTATCTTCCAGTGTACATTCAAAAACAAAGAGCAGGCGACCAAAGATGATCTTGTCGGTTGTCTGGACGAACACACAGTCGAAGCGCAGAGTACCAAAGAACTTGGGATTACAACGAAGGAAATCGGTATGTTGGCGCCAATCTACCAATGACTCATAGTTAACCTTTAAGAAACGGCACCCGGTAATCTATCCCTTCACGTCAGTATAACAGAACGCAGCCAAACTGGACAATGATCATCGTACCTTGCCATTTGCTTTGAGCTGGACCTGCTTTCCGCCTGGTAGAGGGACTTGAATGGCTGGTAAAAAGTTAGTTAAGAAATCATTGAGCCTGATACGAAAGTTAGTAAATGCGCTGTCATGTCTGTGAGTGTTCTCGACAGATTCAAAAGTCTGTGGAGCTTGTCTGGATCCAAGCTTTACATGAGGCGAGTCGTTCGAGACGACCAAATCATCCACCACGGAATTGTCTTCGTCCAGCACATTGTCGACATCGCGTGACTGATACTCATCGAAGTCGGATATGTTCCGGCAAATGCTCTCGGCGACCACTTGCCAATGATTGATGCGAAGAATCTGTAAATATTGTAGCAGTAGTCTAAGATCAACAAGTCAATGATATTGAGAATAAAATCTGTTACCTGCGGCGCCACATTCCTGAAGTTGGTGCGCATTTGATACGAATCTTTCAGCGACCCGTGCATCTTCTCGTTTGGCTTCGTGTTGTAGTTACGTGTAGCTCCTTTAGCTTCGATGTTGTCAAAGATATGCACACTCATGTGCAATTTGGGGAAGTTCCAGTTCTTGTCGCTCGTGTCGGCTGTTTTAGTTATATATTGCTATTATAATAAGATTCATTGACGAACAATTTCGAGGGAAGTCGAGAAAACACACCTGGAGATAGGTTGAGAACGCTTGAACTGCGTGTCGGCCTGCACGGATAGTATCAGCTGTGTGAACCTCGAGTGCTGCATATAAATCGACTTCAAGAAAGAGTCGAATACAACGAAGTAAGAGGTAGCCGATTGGACACTCGTCCTCAGTCACAATGGTATGTGCAGCATAGATCACCATCTAAGAGAACAACCATCAGACTCGACTCATCAATAAGAACCTACGAAAACATACCTTCGAAATGTCTTCATACACGCTACTATCCGCAAAGGAAATGCTCATGACTTGCGATAGATGTTTGAGATTGCGCCACCGTGGAAACGCCTCGTAGCTAGTAACACGAAATCAAAAAAGTCCTAAATTGCAAGCTATAGACTTACTTGTGGTCCATCTGTGCTACACTTGCTCTCCCAAGACTAATGATTATTCTCTGCAGTTCGGCCCACAAATGATCGCGGTACAGGCCACCATTGAAATGGAGCCTATCCCACGAGAGTGCGTAATGTACACAAGTAAGCGCAACGATCCAAAAAGCGTTCTAACATGGTTGGGTTAGTAATACAACACCGCTGGTACTATAGATAACAGAATCTTACCTGGACATCACGAAGTCCATATTGTTTGAGCATATCATCTCTCTCTTCAGCGGTCTGCTTGCCCCGCGCAACCTGCAAGACGTTCTGTGACTGATCGGATGTTCGACGAGGATAGGCCTTCAAAGTATCCAAAAGGTCGTCATGGGGAACGAGACAAACTGGGCATGGCCACAGGGACTTGATCCCTCGAGTGAGCGACATAACACATCTAATACATTGACAAGTAGTCAATTATTCATATGTACAGATAAACGAACGCACTGACTGTTCCTCGTAATCGGCCGACAAGATTAATATCGAAGGAAAGAACCAGTGTTGGATGCTGTCAAGACATTCAAACCATTGACCTGTACTAGATTTTGATGCTAGCGGAGAGAGAATCTTCAAGAACGCCTCGTGCCAAACAGCGTTCTTGAAATTGACCCAGCTTGGCTTGCCAGCGTGATCCTTCTCCTCCTTCACCTAGAACTACGATCAGTGCTAACCGCTAACTAATAAAATACTCCATACAATAGGAAGCCACCCAACAACGTAGCCACCACCCATACCTTGACCATTGCGAATGTCGGTGGGAAGGTTCGCAAGGCGTGCAACAACAGGGTAACCTCTTGCGGTACCAAATGAGGACAACTTCGTCTTGTCCGCATACAGAATAAACGCCAGAGGTTTGGCGCCCTCTGGTAGCTGAGACTATGAGGCAAAAGAATAGATCAATTCATGAATACAAGAAATCACTACAGCAGTATTACATACTTGAACATTCCAAAAAGCTTCAGCCGTGTAAGGTTCATCTACAAAGTTTACAAATGTCTCGCCATCAAACTTTGAGAAGCGCTGCGCATCAAATACCATGTGCGGAAAGAGCTGAGGATCACGAAGGAGATCAGTAGCCCACTCCCAGAGATTGCGATAGTGTAGATCAAACTCTCGTATGGTACCGTCATACGGTACTGAAATCATGTCTTGAGTAAACTAAACTTGAGAGTCGTCAGAAGCTAAAGATCAGAGAAATAAAGAAATAACCCCCGTAAGGCGATGGGAAGCAGTCTCCCACCTGTCGTGAATGTCCTTGTGGGTCCGGAATGTGAACTTCTCCTGTCGGGAAGTGCACCGGTTGCAAAGTCGTATGAGCTGATCAGTCTGCTCGTTGTTCAAACAAGCCTCCAGGGCAAGTTCAGCAAGTTCAAACTCTAGTCGCGACTTGAATGGCGCCCAGGGGTGCTGGTTAGGCGGGATAGATGCCAGTGGGGTTGGACACCATTTGAAGTCCTCAAAAGCGTGGACCTCAGGTGGGATCCCACTGCTTGGATGATACTCACACCTAATGTCGTCAACCCGGAATCTGGGAGTGCTTGCACGTTCAGAGACATCGGCATCAGCAAAGTGATCTGTGAACAGTGAGTCATGAATTATAATACATAACGAATGTAATTAAGATTCTGACTTACCGTCAATATACCCCATGCCATCATCCATCTCGTTTCCCATAAATTCATTGGCACGCTCTGAATCGTTGACACTTGCGCGTGATGATTGATGTCTCGTTAAATTTGAAGGGCCTATGAGTCAGTTTAAATACAAAAACTTAGACTGATAGACAAATGAATTGAACTTGGACATACCTGCTTCTGCCTCTAAATCTTCCCTTCGAATGGATTCCGCAACAAGCTGATTCTGACGCTGTTTCTCAGCCTTCTTCTCACAGGCCTTGCAATGAGTGGACCACCCACGTGGTTTGAGGTCTTGTTTGCACAGATCGCAGAATTTTGTGCGTTCGGGGGCCATGTCCTGGATAGACGGGTAATATATAAGTATGGGCAAGGGAGGGAAACTGTTGAGAATGTGGTCGAAGGCGAGCTGTAGGATATCCATAACGTTGTAACCGCATTGTAATCGATTGAAACTCCGCTATAATGATTACATGAAGGTTGATAGCATCATTGTAATCCAATTGTAACGTGATACCAACGGTTCCTGATTACAATCGATTTCGGAAATTTGCGACACCTGATAAACCACGTCAGAAGCTAATGTTATACTATTAAAATAGGCAAATTACCTAGAATCACTTCGAGGAACCGTTGGATTTATGAGTCTGTCCGCTGGGAGTAGTGTACTGCGAGTACCCTGTGCCACTGTTGTAGTAAGTGGACCCATTCGGGTTGTTGTAGTAATAACTCCCGTCGCTGTCAATATAATCAGTACCACCAATCAAGAATTATTCATGATGAGAACTTACTTGTTAGAATAGTGGTATCCAGTACCGCTGCTACCGTAGTCGCGTGAGCAGTAGTGATTGCCCTACGAAAAGTGTTTGTTAATCACCACCCCTAACTCGCAAAACGGGCGCTTACTTGGTCGTTGGTACCATGACCAGTGTACGTGTAATCTTTTCCGTTGCTAGACATCTTGAACGTGTAAGAAGTAGTACTGATAATGGGAGATGCAAGGGTGGTGCACTGATGAAAGACGGGCTAGCTGCAGTCCTTTTATCTGGTAGTGCTATTTGTTGAACTTTGTCCTTTGTTTGTTTGTTTGCACAATTCATGTTTCCCCGCATTAAATTAGTGTGAATCATAATACATTTATCAAGAATTCGTGACCACGTCACTCGACAGATGAATCGATGATGTTTAACCCTAGAATATCGTGAGTTGAGATCAAATTTATGCACAGGTTGTGCATTATATGTGTCATGGAAGACTGGCCCAGAGGGCGGTCACCTTGGGTCAAGATTCAAGAAGGTAGTTTAAAGTTTGTGCGTCTCCGATGCGGCGTAAGTGATATGCCTTTTTGGGCGTTATGTATTCCGCTATCAACCTTGCACATGCTACTATGTCTGTTGAGCAGCAACCATGGATTTTACAAAACTCTTTTCAACACTTTCGTTGACCGGTGAGGATATTCCTCCTCGCTCTACGACGCGCCCCACACGAAAACCCAAATTTGTGAAGTTTCTCTCTGGAGATAATGGCGAAGGCATGCCAGAGACTTTTTTTGAGGGTAAGTGGTTCGACTCTTTTGAGGACGAGTCCTAGATGTCCTACTCTTTCAAGATCCTCGTACATTCAAGCCAAAACCGGGTCCCCATGGACAGATTCAGACTTGGGGTATATTTCCGGTATGTCGCCTACCAATCCTTCCGAATCAGTTAATTGACGTGTACAGTACAACGAAGATAATATCTGGGACTGTAAGCAAATATTCTGAGTCTAGTAGATTGTATATCCTGACTCTTCAAACTAGTCGATGGAATCCAAATGATGTATAGAACAGTAAGTTCATAGAGATGGTTTGATCGTCTCGTTTATTTGGCTTTAGATGGCCCACCAATTCTCCTACGACAACCGCGGTGGAACACCCTGGCCTGAAAATCAATTCATGGATGTTCTAAAGGATCGTAAGGTGGGTGCGCTTTGAGGTAATTCCGTTCTTTTCCTGACTTGTTATTGTCTTCGCAGCGCGACCAGCTCAGCAAACTTGATCTCGCAGACCTTGACAAGAAAGATATTGTGATCAAGATACACTTGAAGTATGTTACTTGTATAAATGATGCCGCACCCTCTCTGACATGTTCTTCAAAGGTTCTTGCAAGATGCCAATGGCGACCCTCGCATATGGCGCCGGGTGCGCCTCTCAGCTGGTATGAAGATAGGCGTATTCCAGGATAAGGTCCTTTCGCCCATTCTGAACTGGTACTCATTTGATGTCCCGATTCTATTTACACACTGAGGCCATTGTTTTGTGTGTAGGGTACGAAACCTCCACTGCTACACGTTCACGGATCTCAGAGACGGCGCTGTATTTGGTCCTGAGGTAAACTGAGCCACTTTTACGTCATAGTCCATCTCTAATTACATACATAGGACGCCAACGCAACAGACATAATGCATATCAACCAGGCACGTAAACCTAGGGAATATGTTTGGAGCGTCTGACATCTCGACCCTAGGTTGGATATGTTTACCTTCCGGATGACAAGTAAGAGCATAATCTCCCCGTGTCACATTGATTCTGAAGACACTTAGGTATATGCTCGCCCACTTGTTTTCAAAAGTGGGCGATACGTTTGCGTACTTGTATGACTATGGGGACAAGTGGCACCACGAAATCGAGGTACGGTCGAATACCTTGCCTGATATTGGACTGATTTTACGTCGATCAGATCGAGAAAGTTTTTCCCGTCGAGGAGTCGTATGGACGTGTTCAGATACTCGATGGCAAGGGCATGTGCCCAGGTGGTGAGCTACTTTTCTAATGTACACAATATTCCACTTGTCAAACTATCATCCAGAAAATATGAGAGGGTCGTACCAATACCAAAACTTTCTCAAGGCCTACGACACTGATTCGTACACCGAGCAGTACTAGGGTTTCCCTTTGATTCAATTTCAGTGCTGAACATCTCTCCAGGGTTAAGAAAAGACGAGAAATTCTTGATTGCCCAAATTACAAAGGCTTCAGCAAACCTCCTTCTCTGTTCGACGTTGACGCCTTTGACGTCGACCAGGCTAACGAGCGACTCTCCGCAGCACTGAGTTCGCCCAACTCAGTCAGGGCGGGCATGAAGGCATTCACCATGCCTATCAACCCCAGCGCACATGATTCCAGGACGGGCAAACTCAAGAAAGGTCAGAGCATTCAGCGCGAATGGGACCACGAGAGCCATGGATATTGGCAGGAGACAACGTCCAGCACGAAGGATAAAAGAAGTCAGTCGGCTTGTGCTGCTTGTGGAAAGCCTGGTGGCCAGGATCTTAAGACGTGCAGTGGTTGCAGGGCCATTTTGTGAGCATTTCTGAACAAACTGGGGTGATATGATGCTAAACAGGATGTCGTCTAGATATTGTTCTGCTGAGCACCAGAAGGTATGATTGAGACATTTTGCAGGTCTTGTTGCTGACGAATGTGCTATCAAGGTACACTGGAAAGATGTACACAAAAAGCAGTGCTCTCGCAAGTATCTCAAAAAATGATACCGTTCCATATCATCTCCAATGCTGGTATATCATTCCTACATGAAACAAAGTATAATATATGTTTACCGTATCTTTGCAATGTAAGCACGAATAACTGTGGCCCAGCTCCCAGTCGGTGGCCACTGCGTCCATCACGTTCCATCCTGCAGCTGCATAAGCACCTAGTACTGCATCTCCTTGATGTCCTTGAAGCTATCAGAGCTGCCACTCGTGGCTATACCACGATAAATGATTTACTGGATTTCAAAAGTAACTGATTTCACAATCAGACATGTCACCCACTCAAGTACTCGGGGTGATATGACTACTACTTGGTGCAAGTGTGGGCGAGCGGTTCACTGACTTCCAGTACCGACAAGAAATGGGTTCGTCTACACAAACCTTATCTCAAATGTACTTTGAAACACCATAGCTTAAGCAAATACCACAACGGATCCTCGGCCAGATTTCTCCTCCCTGCAGAACACCCGGTAAGCATTTCCCTACATAGTACTGCTAGTTTGTATATGTACACGTTCCTGGAGGATAATCGAATTCATACTAATTTCATCGTCGAAGTTGGCCACCAGTTCAGCATGATATTGTCGAACGCTAAGGATGAGGCGTGGTCCCAGAACAAACATCTGCACGTGAAAGAAAATCTGAGAAACACTACGGGGTGTCGGGACTCCCATAGGCTTTAAATACAGAAATATGAGCAGTAGTTAGGAGCATATATCAGCGATAGGTCGGCTCACCACAGGCTCTGGAAAGCTAAGAAGCTGGAGGCAAGAGACACAAGTAAAGCTAGCACGCACGGAACTTAGCAGAAAAAGATAGCCGCATTCACATTACAAGCTCACCTGACAAAATAAAGCACGTGAGATTGTATCAGCACTCTGAAACAGTCGCCGACGGTTGATCCTGTCGATGTGCCCAGTCGTCGCAGGTAATGAAAGTGTTTTACAACAGTCCAGATGGAAAGACACAGTGCAAGGCCCTCCCAAGCAGTGTAGAGCATCCAAACTATTGAGTACAGAAGCTGGGCATCCCGATCATATTCAAAGGCACACATATGCGTGCCGGAGAGTATCAGCTCCTCTGGCGCTCGTCCAATGAGGTGTGTTCTTCAAAGTCAATAAGTCGAGCTTACCCGCTGCAGTATCCTTGAGCATTATTGCCACATTTACTCCGCATGTGATGGTTACAGTCAGGAAGACAATAACAAGGAAGATAAGCATCGCTCTAGATCCCTGATACATGGAATATAAGCGAGCGATGATGATGACTTGCATCATGTTTCAGTCGAATCAACATCACTGAGGTATTTCATCTGGTAACTCACCGCCCAACATGACAGGTACGACCACATTTGTCCCGCTTATTGCATATTTCGTAATATCACCTGAAACACTCAATTAGTGGTCAGCCTCGTAGTAGGATCAAACACTCCGACTCACACCTGTTGAATTATTATGTTGAGCCAAATTCAATGATCAGAATCTCACTCACCCCTACAAATGAATATATTCATTGTATGGTGAGATGGTTGCGGAATACTTACTGCATCTGTGAGCGAGACCATTGGCATATATGCTGCCAGTGTGTGCCGCCGGTCAGAAGAATCGAACATTGCATAGGAGACATACGCAGAACGCTAATACTGATGATGGGAGATGGGCTATTAGCACAACGCCACTATGTTGGCCTCTAAAACATACACAGTATACGGTAGTCCAATATAACGTATCTGGAACATTTTGGAGTCAGCACAATTGCCAATCAGCCAATCACGCCATAGTATAATATGAGGTACGCACAACCATGTACAGCACAGTCATGAGAGACCAGCGTTGTCTCTGTCGCGAATTCATTGTGATCTGCTGTCGTTCCCCTTGGTATGGGACTCTGCCACTCACCCAGATTAGTTCAATCTATGATACAATTCTCAGCGAGTTGGCTACTCCGGCAATAGCACCGACCTACCTCTCGTTCGAGTGTTAATACTGACAATATCATAAGAATATCAGCGGTTTTCGAACACTGTCCTGCTTACCCCAGTCGTATACCACCATGAGGCCTGCAGCAACTGCGAAGCCGCAAGTCAATGTTAAATTAAGACGTCACCAACTAACACGACGAACCGATCCAATAGCTGTTAAAAATAGTCAAATTGATCATCGGCCACCAACTCGGATCATTTGAGACGAGGGTCATATTCGAGGGATGGGTGTGAGTGAGCGGGGGATGTTGGGGGTTATTTCTAATGTTCGGAACTTCCTGCTAGATATACCACCGTTCAGTGTTTGTACCGCCAAAATCTACATGATAATACCGGCAATGCCACGTATACATTGTTAACGTTGATGCATTTTCCAATATCCGGAACGTTGTCTGACCGGTACTGGCGCATCACTACCAACCCTCATGAAGTACATTCCAGTGGCGTACAGGGTTTCATCAAGGAATATTGAATACCCACTAGGTACCAATGTAAGTTACTGTACCTTTTAAACACGAATGCGAATACCCTCTATGGATATATCGATAGACTCGTGACCCTGAGCCCGACGTACGTCTTTTGAAAGTGGGGGATTTTGATGCAGTTAGACTGGTACGCAAGTGATGCATTGATGCACGGAGTTTGAAAATATGCAGGTGCCGTTTGTGCCGGGTGTCATCGGACATTGCAGAGACTAGACTATTGTAATGTCCTACATAAAGCTACATCTGCAAAGGACAGAAATTGGATATATAAAGTATGTCCCTACACAGTACTGCTAGTTGATACATGTACACCCTGGAAGACAATCGAATTCATGCTAGTTTCTTCGTCGAAGTCGGCTACGAGCTCAGCGTGATATTCTCGAACGCCAAGGATGAGGCGTGGTCCCAGAATAAACATCTGCACGCCAAATAAAATCTGATATGCACTATAGAGTATCTGAGCTCCCGTATACTTCGAATTCTACAGAAATGATGAGCAGTCAGCAGAAGCAGATGTCAGCAACAGGTCGGCGCACCACAAGCTCTGGAAAGATAACAAGTTGGAGGGAAGAGACAAAAACAAAGCTAGTACGTGCGGAACTTGAGCAGGAAAAGATAACCGCATTCATATTACAAGCTCACCTCGTAAAATAAAGCACGTGAGATCTTATCAGCACTCTGAAATAATCCCCGATGGTCGATCCTGTTGATGGGCCGAATCGTCGCAGGTCACGGAAGTGTTTTATAGCGATCCAGACTGAAAGACACAATGCGAGGTACTCCCAAAAAATGTAGCACACCCAAACTATCGTGTTCCAAAGCTGGACAATCCCCTCAGACCCAAGATAGCACATATATATGCCAGAGAGTATCAGCTCCTCTGGTGTTCGTTCAATGAGCTGTGTTCTTCAAGACAACAAATAAAGCTCACCCAGCACTAGATCCTTTAATCCTATTGCTGCGATTACTCCGCAGGTGATGACAACGGTTAGGAAGATAATAACAAGGAAGATAAGCATCGTTCTAGATCTTTGATACATAGCATGTAAGCGAGCAATCATGATGACTTGCATCATGTTTCAGTTGAGTCAATATCACAGAGGTATTGAAACTGGGTGACCTACCGCCCAACATGGTGCCTACGGCCAGATTTGTCCCATGTATTGCGTAGATCATAATATCGCCTGAAACACTATTAGCGATCATCCTCGTACTAGGATCAGATACTCGGACTCACACCTATTGAATCATTACTACGTTGAGCCAAGTTCAATGGTCAGAATCTTACTCACCCCTACAAATTAATGTTTTCATTGGATAGGAATCATGATGAGAGGGTAGCCGAATACTCACTGCATCCGTCAGCGATACCGATGGCATGCTTGCTGTGTGCCACTGGTGAGAATAATTGAACACAGCACATATGAGACATACCTAGAACGATGATACTGATGACGAGAGATATTCTATTAGCATAGCACTAATTTGTTGGCTACCATAACATACATAGAATATAGTATTACGATATAGCGTATCTGGAACATTAATATTTTGGGATCAGCACAACTGTCAATCACGCCATAGTATAACATGAGGTACGCACAACCATGTACAGCACAGTCATGAGAGACCAGCGTTGCCTCTGTCGCGAATTCATTATAATCTCCTATCGTTTCCCCTGATACGGGACTCTGCCACTCACCCAGATCAGTTCAATCTATGACACAATTCTTAGCGAGTTGGCTGCCACGGCAATAGCACCGACCTACCTCTTGTCCGAATGTTAGTACTGGAAATGTCATGAGAATATCAGCAGTTTTCGTACACTGTGCTGCTCACCCCAATCATATAGCACCACAAGGCCTGCGGCAACTACGAAACCGCAAGTCAACGTTAGATCGAAACATCGCCAACTGATATGACGAACCTATACAATAGCTGTAAAAAATACCCGAATTGATTATTGGCCACCCACTGGGACTGTTTGAAAGTACTATGGTCATATTCGAGGGTTCTGTGTGAGTGAGTGGGGGTTATAATGATCTCAGGCTAGCCTTGTTCCGGTGCTAGATATACCACCGTTCAATGCTTCAACGTCTGAATATTGATGCCCGCCTCTGAGTCAAGGCCCTTTCGGATTGGCTGAAGTAAATAGCATTGCGATGCGAAGTAGAGCAGAGTAATAGAAGTCAGACATCCGAATGCAAGTACTAACAACAATCGCCGAAAGTCCGAGTCCGGTATCCATGTCCCGGGGACCGGCACTGCGTGAAAGAAGAGCAAACTTGAACCACATTCGTGCCTCTCCACACGATACATAACGCTACCAGTCAACGTTTCAACGTTCAAGATCGACATCTGGCAGAACCGTTGACCATGGTTCAATTTATTTTCCGCGGCTTATCTGTAAGTCCGAGTCCGAGTTTCTTGTGAGGACCGATAGTCCAGACCAGCCAGAGTCTAAGGAAAGTTTTAGCCAACAAGAAAAAATCACTACAAATTCTGGCTAATTAGCCGGCACAAAACAAAACGCTTATGTAAGGCCATTTAGCATGTTAGCAGAACTTACTAGGACCACTCTGGAAAAAACTGACCTTTGTACCTGGTGCCTTGGTCCTTACGCAACGCCGTCATCGAACGGTGTACTCGGGGATCTGATTCCCGGATCCTCTCTACAAGTACCTATAGGGCTTACCTTCCCTTATTTGTGTCCAATTAATCATTTCACTCTTATGTACGGGTATACAGAATTGTACATCGCATCCGGCCATAATCGATTAATCGAACTCTAACCAAGCCCTCCTCCATAAAGAACAACCTCCCACCATCGATCATGGTTGCTCTCATTCTCCTGGTGATTATCCTGCGTAGCTTTTGTTGAAGGAGTACCACTCCGCTGGCTACGGAATTCCCTTGACCGCCGGCTATGGAATACTTCCTTTGTACCGATTTGAATTGGTTTCCTGTTTGAACTTGGTTTGCGCACACAAAAAAACTCTGCTGGCTATGGAGTTCCCTTTGTACCGCTATAAGCACCGACTTAGATATAAAAGCATGTCCTTACTTTTCGTGTCTTTGGTGAATTAACTCCCCCTCACTCATCACTCGTGACCCATCATTTCCCCGTCGAACTCATAGCTAGCCTTACAGTGTACACCTTGACCATCTCACTCTTCTGATTAATTGTGGTACAGAGTTGAACATTGTCCGCCATAATCGAACTCATAAGGTGGCCCATTTCCGAAGACCCTTGCCACGGCCCACAACCTAGCTTGTGCACCAACCAGGGAGTCCCCCCTAAGCATAAGTACAAGAGGCCAGCGGCACCAGTTGTACTACGACAATTCTGACCTCGAGGCTATCGATCTTTGGCTTTGGCTAACTTCTCGAATCATTAAATAATGCCAGCCCACCGCTTCGGCGTGAAATCTGTACGATTTATTTCGTGATTCCATTAAACTCTTCCAGGCCTGCATTAATTAATGATCAAGGACGGGTCACGGGTCAAGCTATGAGCTGATATTCAAACGTGGACCGCCGTCAGATCATCAGCAGAATCCACATCTCGTTCAATCACATGTATTAGTACCTGAGATCTGGTGTATGTAACTGCTACAGCACGCAATTCAAAAAAGCTCGATATTCAATAATATATCTCACCCACTACCACGCACATTCAATCATAATCACAACACACCCACCATCGTGGTGCATACCCCATCAACTGTGTCATGATATCCATCTGTTCTTGCGTCGGACGCTCTTTAAACGAGTCGTCTTGTTCAGAACACACAGCTAACACCGGAACAGTGTCAATTTGAACGGCCCTAATTTCCTCATCGCCGGATCTAAAGTATTTAGCCATGAACGCTTCCAACCACAGAGGAGGCACCTCGCCCTCCTTGGGATTGAAACAAAATTTAAAATCGAACGACCAGACGTCCGATCGAGCTGAGATGAACTCGCGTGCCCGCAACATGGCGTCACGCTCGTAGTATCTGTGATCGCGTTCGGGCAACATTTCTGGACATTCTTTCTCCGCGAAACGGATTAGCCAGTCGTTGGGGATTGCATATCCATAGTACTGGATATAAGGACGACCTATGATCGGATTGATGTGGGACTGTTTCGGTGGACGGACGAGTTTGAATGGTTCGGGTTGTTGTCTGATGACGGAAGTCTCAGTTTCTGGAGCTGTAGTGGTCTCTAGGTCATTAGAGTGACAGTCGTGACGATGACTCGGAGAGGAGACATTCGTCGTCGCGGCTTTGAATAACTTGGAAAGAGAAGAAGGCATCTTCGTTATAGGGAGGCAATGACAAGTCTCTCCAGCCTTATATAAGGTGCAGAACAAAAGAAGTTGAAGTGGCGCGTTGCACTTGTGGTTGTCCAAATTGTGGCGAGTTATGGACAAAAGGTCACAGCTAACAATGTGGTAATCCAGCTAGTAGGGATGCAATATGTTAGAGCAGTGCAACGACCATTAGTGGACTCTCACCGAAACCCACAGTTGTTTTGCAGTGGTTGTCTAAGATCATAGACAATGCATGAACCGGTGTACCTACGCTAAACCATGCCTTTGCGCACACGCGTTATCTTGACGGCAAAAACTCCCCCTCGCTTTATGATGGTTTTCGCAGCACGTCCTCAACTGTGGCAAATTTAACTGTAGCACTTGAATGAACGTGATGAGATAGACTCTACATGCTTAAACACTCACTCGAAGAATTCTCGATTTCAGTCGAGGTGTGATGGTGGATATGTTCATTCTATACAACGCACGTAAAATAATAGACACGCCTGAAATCAACAATCTCCCGAGGAGAAGGTTTGTTGACATGTCGACATTGTATTTCTGTTTAAAAAGTGAGATTGTTTGTACGAGTCAAGAAACGTTGTGTATTTGTGATGCAGACAGTATTAGCACATGGCGATAAAGAAACATGGTAAAACAAACAAGAGGTTTGGCCGTGTTAATAAATTACCATGGCAGATAGGAGAACAGGGATGAACGGGATAAGAGAAACAGCCAAAAGATGAAGATGGACGATGAAATATATAGGTACCATCCAGCGGATGACTGGCTTGATTCACAAAAGTGACAAGGAGTTGATGATGCTTCTCCAGCAGGGCTAGTAAACAACAGATAAGAAATCATTATGGACGTAAATTCAACAGAAGGTCATGATCCAACCGTAAATGAGGAGATGGGGACTGTAAAAATAGATAGTAATGACAATTTGCCAATGTTGAATCATGATACCCAATACTGATGAATCCATGCCTTGCGGATAATATCAAAAACCGACAACAAGTGGATAGATTGCAGCGTCGTCGTCCAGCCGGGTCGAGTGGTAGATACAAGGGAGTCTGTTCTTCATGTTGATACAACAGGGATTCCGCATGATTGATGAAAAAGAATGCGACATGGAAAGTGTGTGAGACGTGAAGGAGCCAGCAGATGGGGATAGGAAAGATAAATCAAGTGCTTGCGAGGTCGATACTAGCGCCGAGGACGCCGCCTCTGTCATGATGGATGTCAGTGAAACTGCTGACGGTGCCATGAGTGCCCTGGTAGTGGTGCCGCTGCTGCTCTTCTTCAAAAAGCTTTCTGCCGACATCCGCACGCAAATTAGCACTCGGACCAGATTTGAGAGATACTGCTGCACGCGGCGCAGCTGTAAAGGCAGGGGAGGGGGAAACATTGATAAAGTCATTGAGATTGAATGGGACATTCCCCGGAGTGGGTGGGGCGTGAAGGCTGCTTGATGGCGAACCCGAATAACCGTTCGAAGTATCACTGCGCCTAGAAGGTGAAGGCGGAGATGGTAACAGTGATGAGGATTCAGCACTCAAAGTTGGAGTAGGTGGAATAATTGTTTGCTCTAAAGATGGCGCAGGCGCGAGAGATCCAGGGGAAGCGACATCCAATGGCTGGCTCAAAGGTTGCGTACTATCTTGGCTAGAAGGTAAAGTCTCTGAGGTAAGGCTGCATTCTGATCTCAGCGAGCTTCTAGTATCTTGGCCTGGAAAAAGGATCTTTCCCTTAGTAAGGAGAGATGCCGAACCGCTTCCAAGGGCTCTGTAGGCTGCAAAATCTTGGGTATCCCTGTCCCGGGTGGTTGTAGGGCGTGCGGGAGACGGCGATGTATGTAGATAAAGCATGAGGTTAGCAGCCTCCTCGTCATTTGTGTGAGGTGTGGAGTAGATGTTGTCACCCGAGTTACGGGGTGGGGTAGCTGCCCGAGGCATGCTAAATGATGACTCGGTTGATGGCAGCAGCGAAGTTGCTGCTGTCGTTGTGCGAGCAGAACTTTGTGCATATTGCGACAAAGATTGGAATGAGCTCGCGTCAGACGCGGTAGAGAGCGTGGACCGCGGAGATGACACGCTAGCCACGGAAGGACGCGACTGGAGAAGCGATGTCAAAGTGGCTACAGCCTGCCTCTCTACATCCGCCGAGTCCGCCACGGACGCCTTCTGCTTGCCCTTGTCGCCCCGTTTGGGTTTGGACCGAGTGTTATCCTCCTTGCGGCTACGGGACTGTGCACGGGTGCTCTCTGCTATGCTGCGTACGGCAGACGCACGGTCCGATCCTCGGGACCGAGATCCGGCAGTCGAGCGGGCGGCTGCCTGGACAGGAGGATCTGTTGAGTTGCGAACTGTTCGGGCTTGTTTCGATGGAGGAGGCCCGAGGAGGGTGGTAAACAGGCTCTGAGTCGCGTTGGGACTGGAACCTGTCACAGTCGTGGGATAGTGGGAACGAGGAACGGATAGGGCAGAAGTCGCAGATACGGCGGGAGGAGCCATAGCTCCACGCCTTGCGACTGTGCCCTGTGTGGCGGGATTGTTGTAATAGTTATTGCCGGTGGTGGCCTTGCGCTTAGTGCCGATCAGGCGCGGTGGAGCAGCAGCCAGGGCACGGGTTTTCGCCTCGAGGTCGATCAGCTTGACATGAGAAATATTATGGGTGGCCTTGTATGAGGCATACGAGAGACGGGCGCGAAGATTGCGCGTCACCTAGGAGAAGAAGAGAGGAGTATGTTAGTATTCTCTTATTATATCACGACCGCGCCCCACACACAGCAATCTCAGCGGGGGATCCGGTATACGAGCAGCACAGAGTAAACGATACTCTGAATGCCCTTCCATATCGTTGGCGCGAATGGCCGCCTGCCAACGCGTCCCGCGAAGTGCTCAGTCTGGAATGAAATAACTCACCATCGAAAGCTCCGTACTCGCCATGACTTTCTGGATAGCTTTCAGCCTATCCTCCTTCTCTATTGGATCCACATCCATCGATGTAGAAGGACTGTAGGGCTGTAGGTAGGTCGTTGGCGGGGACGCTGAGGTCACCGAAGACGACGGAGTCACCATAAGGAGCGCGTCGCTGGGATTTTCTAGTGATTATATACAGAATAAAGCACAATATATCACAGTGATAGCGTCTGTCCGTCAGATGTAGGACCTAGGGACCAAGAGAGGAAACTGGTCGCTGTGTGAGACGTCGGGGAGCGCGTTAAGGAATGGGGCACGCGCGACGACGCGCTAGTCTTATTCATCCGAATTCCCACGGGTCGATTTACCCGCACCCGCCGGTTTGTGCCTGTTTTTACCCGCAAATAGCTAATAATGGTTCAGAATTCACAGAGAAATATTCATCGCGTTCAATGAAAAAGTCATCGTTTTTATCTACACTTTCCTTTACGTTTGTCGGGAGCGCGTAGTGAGTGCAGAACAGAAACCATATGGTTGGTTTAAGTGGGTTATGTTCGATCGGTGGGGATCGGCCGGTTGCACGGCATGAGATTGAGATAACAGGATACAAAAAGGTCGACGGCAAGATAACCGGAGTTCACGTGAGTCTAAAAGACATCTCGCGAGAATAGCTGTAACCCAGCTGACAGTTATGAGTCTCGATCAGATGAGCATATGATCTGTGAAGACCTATTTTAGTTTATATCTTCCATGCAAAAGGCACTCGACCATTCCTACCTTGGACGACACTCCTTCACTCCTTGCTTGGACTCTTAACTTCTAAGTCATACGCAACGGCACCATTTATCTCTTCCCAATACCATCTTGGAAGAAATCCCACGCGGCGTTCCCCTCCTTCGACGTCCCTGACGTCCACATCGTCTAGCAAAATAACAGAGACCCCTATCTTTGGCGTGAATTTGATACGCCACACATTACCCTTTGAGCCTCCTCTGACGGTGTTCGTGAGGAAAGTTATAAATTGGTCTCCCCATGCTAGACAGACATTGGGATCCCACGCGCCAGGCTTTCCCCGAACTAGACGAGGTATCTGTACAGTCTGGAAGACTTGCGTAGTCGTCAAGTATCCTGATGGCTTCCTAAACCCAACAAAGATCTCCTATAATGCGGTGCATTTAGAAGGTCCTGTTTCAGTGTCATTGTGCATACCGGAACTCCTAGCAGAAATGACTGGAAATAGAACTTCAAAAGCTTTCTGTCGCATAGTCTCAGGAACTGTAAGCGTCTAAACGCAGATGATACTTACTTTTCAAACCTGGCTTCGTCTTGTGCGCCACGTATCGATAGTGAAGTTTTGAGTTCCACGAAGTTGTCAGTATTTCCGGTATATCTTCCTGTAACCAAATAACGTCTCCTATCTATTCACGCAAATTGACACATACCTCGAACGCAGTCTACTTCTCCACCAATGACGATCCGCGTATCACCCAATTTGGTCTTAACAACACTGCACCACTGAACATTGGTATCAACATCGCCGCCCCAGCCAACAGCGCCCGAGGTACCAGAGGAGGAACCAGAAGCATGTTGATTACGTTCGTTCGGAGTTGATGACGTGCAATACGATTCAAATGAATATCCATAGTAAGACTGGAGCAGCTGCCGAGGTTCCAGGTCGCTCCTTCCTCGACATGAGTAAGACACGCATGTAAGACGGGAAAAGGCTTCACTTTTCCTTTAGTCTTGCATCTGAAAGATGCTCCTCAAAGTACATAGTACCGTCGACACACATCACATTGAGCTCCCAAGCATCTCGCTCTTCGTAAGGTGCTGTCAATATCCTCTCTCACCAAAAGCATTCCTCAGGTAAACAAACATCATACAGTGAATGAGATGACATCTCACTTGGTGATAACCCCTCTCCAGCTTATCACTCCAATCTCGGGATTTTGCCCATTGAGGTTTGTCTTGAACCGTGACCACGCGCTCAACAAACCATCAATGCGTCCACGTTCTTCTGGACGCCGTGTCCAACGTTTGTAACCGTGATTGAGATCCGCACCATGCGGTGGATTGACGAAATAGCGCAATGCAGAGTCGTCAAATTGTAGAACGCGGGAGGGTGAATACGAAAACGTGATAAGTTGACTAGGGCGCTGAAACGCGGGTGAATGTGAAACTGGATGTGAAAGGCTTGGGAAGGCAAGAGCACAATCGCCTTCTATTTTGGCTTTAGCCACCTTCCCGGTTGGTAAGAGATCATCCTCTGCAGACCGCTTAAGACCCATTATATTTGTTATTAGTACTTACTGGTTGCAGGTAGTGGTCAAGGATGCGACAGGTAGTTTGTTTATTTCAGAAGCTTTTGCCAAACAACAGCTTAACAAGGCAGCTCGTGCACACTGGCAAGCATAAGCATTCTCATTTGGCAGCAACAGGTGTAAGGTGCATTTTGCCTAATCATCACGCAAGTTAGGCTCATCAAATGGCTCATCTCCGTTTCGTGCCGTGAAAGTAATATCGAGGCAACGTGGTGAACAGCCGTCTTGAATTAATTCGAGAACACTACCGTGACTGTCGTGGCTGATTCTGATGGGCCTCGTGGAATTTTTACAGTTTGCATGCACATGGACATGCTGTGAGCTTGAATTATATTCATTGTCTCCAATAACAGCAGATGGTGGTTCATTGAATGAAGTCGACTGTGAGGAATGCCTACCCATTACCTAAACGTCTGAATCAGCCAAGGGTTGTTCTACTAGCCTGGGATATCCTGATTCACGCCCATGACACATTTTACCTACAATTAATAGTAGGCATAAACCCTGGTGGGAACCGTGAGAGTCTAGGCCCCGACATTTTAGCTATATCGTAACCATCGTTCGTTGGAGCTCAATGATTGGAGGAAGACTCGACCGAATCTTGTCATTCAATTGACAAACAGGTTTGCAGAGCTCTAGCTTCACTCAGGCTGGCAGCCCTGAGGCTAGCTTGTGCAGGTAAGTGTGATTCACGAATCGCGCTCAGTACCAGCTTAATGCCTCCTTGAGTTACTCCTTTGGCATTGAGACGTGTCATTTAACGTTTATCCGAGCCTCGCCGAGTCCAACTTGAGCTGTTCAATCTTGTTGTCGCATCATTACTAGTCCAGCAGCAATGGGGCCCCGGCATTTCCTATTACCAAAACTTATCATCCGTGATCCGAATTATGTGTTGCATCTTCGGCGATCTGGCAGGACGGGTGCACACGTAACTCTAGCGTCGACGAAACATGCCGCATCAGTCACCAAGCACCGCTCTGTCCTTACTACTCCAAACACGAAGTGACTGCGTGTCCGGGTCGAGGTGCCGTGGGTTATTAGCATAAACCTATGCTGTCATAAGTACTAACTCTACTTCTTCTACCCCTTCAGATTTTCTCCCTCTGTACACTATTAAGCACTAACGACTCTCATCATGATTTTCTGTTAGTACTCGCTGCCTGCTCATTTTCCCAGTCACTAACGACCTGACTGATAGTTACGAAGAAGCCTAAATCATCTGCTCTTCCTCCCGGATGGCCATCGCCATTCCACAACAAGTGCAGCCAACGAGACTGCCACTACGCCAATAACCCGCAAACCGTCAAAGGTGTTTACCAATGTCGCGGTGTCCCCGGAGGTTTCTACTGCGAGGGCACATACAAGATCGCATCCACCCGAGCGCGTGAGACAGAGCACTATTTGCAAGAGATGACCATGGCTCGTAGATCAGCTGAAGAGGAACAGAGGAAACGCAAGATGTCAGAGATGAGGCGGAGTGAGAGGGGACCCGAGCTCGGCGTGCGACGGGGAGGAACGAACATGTCTGACAGAAGAATACCAGACGAACGAGGTCGCCGACCTGATTATGGGCAAGCTCCTCGCGTTACGAGAGGCACGGAAAATCGCCGACCGCAAACAGGTGTACCATGCTCAAGTCACCGCCCTTCGCAATCCGAAATAGAGTCTGAGTACAGGACTGACCAAATTCTGATGCATCTCTATCCCGAACGAGAGATCCGACCAAGATGGTGAGCAATACGCTAGTCCATTAGAATCGATGCTTATCAACTCGTAGGATATAACAAACGCACAACACAAGTCTCGCATTTTATGTATTTCTAGGCCCTTTAGAGCCAAATTGATGATAATAATGATTCCTGGCACGATATTACTTACATGTCCTATGAGGACTACGCATATTGTATTTTACACTTACTCCGTGTCATGTATACTTGACGAACCACAGATAAACTAAATGCCTATTCAAGATGCACGCTGGACTAGTGCTGTTACCTTTTGCGATCTAGGTGTGATCGGGATTGGGAAAGTTCTTGAGTGGGACTCCTATGTACGTGATGGCACTGGCATATGCCGATCGAGGCCTAGGGATGCATATGCACGTCAATATTCCGGCATCCGAACTCGTATTGTAAAAAGCTTCTTCACGTGGAAATTTTCATCGAGAACGGATACGCATTGCACATGGCAATCCAAACTGATTGGCGAGCTCGAGTACACTCGTTCCAACATAGCCCCTGACTCTGGTTTAACGTTCTTGATGGAATATTTCAGCTGAAATACCGTCTTCGAATCCACAATATTGCTGCTGTTCATCAGAACTTGAAAGTGTTCGAACGACCTCCCTTAATTAATATAACCTTCAGGCATGAATACAAAGAGATCAGGGCTATGGTAACATGTCCATACGTACATCCTTTTATCGCGTATCATACCGTCATCCTGTCAAAGGTACAGCGCAATGCCTCGGAATTCGAGGAAACTTATGTTATCAAAAGACAATAGAAGTCTAATTTTGCCGAATCATCCAACGGCATGGCATTTACGGATTACACCGAAGACGTTCTTATCAGTAACAATATTAATCGATGAGGGGATGTTCCACAGATCTCACCCACGGCTGTCTTGGCTGATCTCTGTTTGACCTTCGTTTGAGCTGTATTTTTTCCCTTCAATTAACATGGCCATCACCATGAGAGTTGATACCGCTGCGAGATGATGTTATGTTGCTACAGAGATATCAGCGAGATGAACTACGCTGCTTGGCAGATACGACGCGAATAGTTTCATCACCATCTGTAGAGTTACCATGTAAAACATGTGAAAAAAACACACGCCTGTGTAAGGCTAGTGATGAGTTCGACGGGGCTCATAAATGACGAGCAGTCGATTGACTAAAGATACGGAGATCAAGGCCATTTTTATATCCAAGTGAGTGGCTCATCCAAGCAGGACAAAGGGAATTCTATGGTCAGTCGAGTGGCACTCACACCAGCTGCGTATGTTTGTACCTGTTTCAGACATTTGATGTGCTGCGCCCATCTCAGACGCCAACAATAACAGAAAAATCAGTATCCAGCTCAGGTCCTGATAGCTACAGCACGCTTTTGTTCATCTGCCACTGATTGCCCGATCAGCGCTCAGCGGTGGAAGCAAATAAATACTTCCGCGGAACCATTTTATGACTGTACTGTAAAGCAAGACTTGCATCTGACATCACGGACCTAAATCTTTGATCATATAAATTGAGCGGAAGAAAATGTTTAAATTCGCCTTCGCAGTTGACTTTCCGTTGTGTGTTATGGACCACCTGGGGACTGGAGGCCCCGATAGGAAAACATGGCTTGGAGATCTGATGTTTCATGCACCACTTTTTATGCCTGAAGATCTATCAAGTCGAGGCCAATGTATTCATGGACAATCGAGGAACTTCTCCGGGTTACGTTGATGTCCAACATCCATCTTTTGGAAAAATATCTCAACATGATGGAGGTTACCTGTGATTCAATAATATAAATGTTATTCCAATATCCATCGGCGAGATCTATACGAACCGTATTTTTCGTCCCATTCTACGTGTCTCGACCAATGAGCGCTTGAGCCCCTGGTTTATGTCAATGATAGGAAGTCTAGGTCAGAAGGTAGACGAAGACCTGTTGTATTTATGTCCTCTCTTGACCTACCCTGGACAAAGGAGAACACGAGGGGCAAGCACGATGGGCTGACTGAACCAACATGAATACAAATATGGCTGAAGTCGTCAAAGAATGAAATACATGCACTGTATCATGAGCCACGTCCGCAAAGAACGCATCTCAGTCATGAAATGCTGCCCAACTTCAAATATGAACATCTTGAAGTCTAGAATAATGATCAGTGAACAAAAGAAGGAAGCAACAGACGAATTACACACCCGACAGAGCTGATAGATCCTTCAGTATAGTAACAGCATGGATCAGGCGGCGCATACAGTAGTTCATCCAGCATCCGCATAATCATGGAGTACAAGTAGAGGCATTTTGAATTTGAGCTATGATATAACCTCACGTACGCACTGAAAACAAGTTGAGCTATAACAAACGGAATAACAATATATTATACAAACAACAAAGCTGCAATAAGTATTATCACTACAGCGCAAACGAATAAAGTCAACGAGGTAGAAAGTTAAAAGTCCATGCACGACGCGCCATCACCCATGGACCCTCTTGTTCGATGATTCGGCTTCACCGAGCGATCTCCTGCGTTTGCCCCTTCCTATGTACGAGGGCGGTACAATGAAATACTTTTCAATAGCAGGCCTTTGGGGTCTCGATGGCTGAATCGAGTACGCTCCCATCGTGGGACTCGTTGGATTAGAATGTACGAGAGTTTCGATGGTCATACTAGATGCTCCTACATCTTTTGGTGGTTTCTTTTTGTACTAGACGATATTAGCTACAGCGCCTGAGATTCACGAAAGAAGACGCACGGTTTCGAGTTCAGGTTTACCACGCCACTTTGCAATTGCTTCACAGAAGCGTAGTGCTGCCCTTTCAACAGGCTCAGCAGGGTAATGCCATGCCAGATCCTCCATGTGGGTGGATAGATCCGGCGTCAAAGACGGTATCGTATAGAACTAGGACAAAATAGAGGGTCAACATTCCACGTGGAATACTTCGTCAAGAACAAAAGTCTCACCCTTCTGAGGCGCTCATCCATTTCAGCTTCAAATTCAGCTTCGGCGCCCTCTCTTCGAATGGGCGTGCCGTTTCGGGCAGCTCGTAATGCCGGAAACATGATTCTTGTCGCTTCTTTGAGACTAGGTAAATCGTCTGGTTCAAACCATGCGAATGCAGAGTCTGCGTCGTCCGATGAATCGACTTGACCCAACCCATCGTCAGTGATGCCCAAGCCAACTGATAGAAGGCATTCAACAGCCTCCAGACCCCACCACCCTCCAGTAAGATAACCTTCTAGAGTGGCACGGGAAAGTAAGGCCGCGAGAAGCATATACCATTCTCGCGAAGGCCGTAAAGGAGGTGCAGAGGGGGACTCAATGGTTTGAGATCTTCGGGATGAGGGCCGAGGCGAAGTCGGAAATTGAGCGGACATCTCTGAACCCCGCTGCCAGTCACCTTCATACTCATCATCGCCAAGCTCTTCTCCAAGCTCCGTTGCGACAAGGGCAGAAAGCCTCAAAAAGCGCGGAATAAGCTCTGACAGCCGAGTGTTCCCAGCGCCAGCACCCGACTGTTCCTCTTCAGAATCAGCCATGCACCACTTCGATTTTCGGCGCAATACGCTGCCATCCACACCCGGCTGAGCCAAGCCCGATCCAACACCGGGGCCATCTTGCCAGCCAGCAATACCACCTCCACTGCCACCCATACTTCCACCCGAGCCACCTAGTCCTCCTTCCCAGTCTCCAAAGCTTCTGGTGCCCATTGCAGTATGTTGTGGGCGTGCTCGGCCAGATCCGCCCGGTGCTTTGACAGAATGCTTGGCTTCAACGCATATGTCGCATCCAGTATGAAGATGTCGTGGGCACCGCAAGCTAGGGGGTGAATTGGCGGTGGAGGGATCCGCGCCCTGCATGTACATAGTGCATACACGGCTACTGGGCATGAACTTTGACCTTCGGTTCTGTGGAATAGCGTCGTCAATAATAATACTTTTGATTTCAGAATTGGGAACTCACACGAGACTGTACCATTTGTGGTGCTTGCATTGGAGAGAGAGGTGCACGAAAGTCACTCATGGGAATAAGAGATGTCTGAGAAAGTGCTGCAGCTGATACCTGCGAAAGCAAGACGACTGATGGGGGAAGGCTACCAGTAGTTCCTTGCCCAGAGGACGTGCTACTGCCCGTCCCAGATACTGGCGATGCCTTCTGCATTGCAGGAGAGCTTCCTGGACTTCGACCATTTGAAGACGCTTGATCTGAATTATTGGAAACAATGATTGGTGGAGGATGGTGATGATGTCGGTATGCAGGGGGAGGGGCTTGACGCGCAAATAAGTCATTGATGACAGTCCCCAACGCTAACCGTAAACGAACACCATTCGGAAGAGTGTGCGGGTGATTGGATGTTGCACGATGAGGTGACTGTTGTGATCCTGGACGCTGTGGGGATGTAGGTGGTGTATGGAGATCGTCATCGAGGATTGGGTGCACAGGGGGAGGCTGGTCGAGCATTGACGTGACGACCTTCTCGAGACCAATAGCACGGAGTCTTAGAGTCCTTGCGAGGGTCAAGTCCTGTCTCTGCCGACGATTGTCCTCATCCTCGTTATGAGGATGATTTGGACCACCCTCTCTGGCTTTGAGCATTTCAACATTTTCACCGTCACTTGACACTTCATCTTCTTCCTCGTATGACTCCGGGCGTTCACGGTAACGATAATTAGGCGAAGAAGAGCCTCCTGTTCGGTCGGTCATTCCGAGCTCAGCACGGGCCTGGGTAAATCGGGTTCGGCCATGAACCCATAACATATGATCTATTATGAGAGTTCGGGTAGATTTCTCCCTAGGAGGGATAGAGTGCAGATGATGTGCATGTTTATGAGCTGGAGCCTTGAAAGCTCGTAGACCGTTTGTTGGGTTTGAAGATGATGAAGATGATGCAAAGATGGGAGGCTGATATGAGACTGTTGTCCTTGGAGGTTGTGGTATACTGAATGACGAGAAGTGCCCTTGATTCAAAATTGCGGATGTTGAAGCGCTCAAGGATGAATAGGATGTCATGTCATGGATCGTGTCACTGTATATGCTGCAGGGAGTATTTTGATCCTATGTCGGCCGTTGTTCTTCTCTATAATCCCGAATAACGTTCGTCAGACTTGGTTTGTCTTCGTGAGGAATCGGAACACCCCGGTATCAGTGAATGATCACTTCAATTTTCTTGTTACACACACTTTCAATACCCCAATATCTGACAGCGTGGAAGGCGCAGCCTGCGGTCGTCAACTTCGTGGCTGAATAACTGGCACGATTGAATTTGACTTGCATTGAACGTTATTATTATTAGTGCACTGTTCACTGCCCTGGTTAAATCAGCTCAGCGACTGAGGCATATCGCAACTTGAAATACCATTGGAGGTGAGTTCAACTACAGACACGGCTCCCGAGTGACTCATTATCATTAGAACTCGGGCCCCTTCAACTGACCGAATCGAGTTATTTCAGTCACGGTGCAGACGGAGCATAACTTCAAGTCCCCGTCATTGACATGGACACATCCGCCGGAGATCTCGGTATCGCATTGGTGCAAGTTGCCGTCTCCGTGAAGTTGGGCGTATCAAGTAACTCGAGCTCGCAAAAGCCATACTATCTCATTCAACCCACCAATCGGCCAAACACAAAGTCATCTCTCTTGTCAGCCATCCAAATACTGTGCTTGATCAAACGCCGCCGCTACTTCAGATCTCGCAACTAGTCCCTCATTGGTAGATCATGGTTATGTTGCATGTGGTTGCACATATCGAGTACGGAGAATGTGCGTTTTAGGCTATCATGTACTAATTTATCTCAGGCCAGTGCGCCCAACCTTTCTGGAACACAGGCTCCGCGGTCTACAAGGAGTCAGCATACGTTACCAAACTGCAGGGTTGGCAGTCTGCAATGAGTCAACATAAGCCATCAGACTGCAGGGTCGGCGGTCTGAAAAATGTCAATATAAGTTTGCTTGACATCGTCGAATATCCAGGCCCAGGTCAGAGTTCAGTCTACTCCTCATCATTTTTCTGATGAGACTGATTTTAGTTCCGGTTAAGTTATTCAAGCTATCCGAGCACCTTCCCAACCCGAATATGAACATTAATAGTTCATATCTCATTCGCGGCCTAGCTAGACGGCCAGGTAGGGGTTCGGGTACCTTTGCTTTCATGAGGATTAGCTCGAAGGCGCTACGATCCGCAGTGTCATGGTGTTGTATCAAGATCTTATCTGATCGGTCTCCAACTTCAAACCGTTCGATAAGTAGGTGTCTTCCGAGGTCAGGGCCACAGCGGTCAAGATTGTCCATTGTGCACGTCAAGTCAATGCGTCGAGAATGCGGCCTTCGAACTTATTGTCAATATTACCCCAGTGTCAGCACAATGGCGAGAACATGCCGTTGCGACTTCAGTAACAGACATCATTTACATAACGATAAAAATCCTTTGAAAACCATTGGGCGCATGTAGTTTTTCGCCACACATTAGCGCCGAATAGCCCACCAAGCTCTATGTGCTAGTCAATCTCGACGTCACCACTTGACACCCGTCACTCGTCGCAGGAGATCAATCGATCACCTTTAAGACCGATGTCGCCTATACATCGTCGCGGGAGCCTCAGGGGTACACTAGCCTCATGTCGGATCTCCGAGTCTTCCCTCTGGAGAAAACAAGGTGGTCCATATCCAATTCTCAGGGGGCAGTTTGACAGTCAGTCTGATTCTGTGAACTGTCAATGACTAATTTTAACTCCGATATTCCAGGACAAGATGCCCAAGCTCAATCGCGGAGGCACTCAGGGGTATTTCAACTCAAGCTTTCTCATGTCGTATCTCTTCCCCAATGATATTCGTCGGGTTTGAAATCCCTTTCGTCATCAGACTTGATCCTGGAAAAATTTATACCGAGGTCGATTATACTGCGCTGTGCCTCCTACAATGTCTGACTAGGCTAGTCGGTGACTAGTTGACTACTGATCTCAGTTCGGCAGCATTTAGCTCCGTCATGGCTGCGGCAGAATGCCGCCATCTCCTGTGCCCGGAGAATCTCCAAAGCGCTCGGATCACCCGCCAACCATAACAGAAGAGCACCCGAATTTCGAAAGGGATCGTCGCGTGCAATACTATCAAAATGTCAAAAACGTAAGTACCCTGGATGTCATAACACCTCAGTAGATTGGTTCCACAGCGCGCCCGTAGCGCTCAGTAGCTATCGCGCTGACATTTCTGTCCCATAGGACGCTACTACAACAAATACTGCGGCACCGCCAGCCTAAGCGTTTCAAGTAACCGTGATCTTGTCGATCTCGGACCTTGACTCTGTGCGTTCATAAGCTGTAGGCTATGATCAACGATACCAGCGCATGTCACATTATTAGCGCAGCTACGGTAGTCAATTAATTATGTATAATCGTCGACGCTCCTACTCGGTTTGTTTACCTATAGCCAATATCTTAATTGTGACGTACGATACATATGTGGGGCTCGACATAGCCTTGTGATCATGTTCTCGCAAGTCGCCGCGGTCTTTATGCTGCGACGCCCGCGATGGTCAAATATCCAAGTAAATTCCCAGTAAAGTGACAAAGTAGTGATGTAGGCCAGCAACGCCACACGGATCGCGATTGTGCCTCGAAACAATGTTATCCGCCCAGACATGGGCTGTGTAAACTAGTACGCTATTTCGAAATTCTCCGTGTTGCGGAACGAGTCAACGGCGCTCACACACACAGGTATGATCCAAGATGGCGTGTTTTCCATCTTGCGAAGAAGGAGGAAGTTCGTTTAGTCAAGTAGCGTCTTCGTCGGGGCAGTGTAAAAGCCGAGGGTATCCCGGGTGGTTCGTTTTGAACTTTGAACTTTGCCAGGCTGTTTGATCGGACGAGGCAGTGCTCATGATTAGCGCTAGTCAACTTGGGTAAGTAGGCGTGTACAGCCCCGCATCTGTCTTGTCAACTAAAATGAAAAAATTCTGAAGTTCGTGCTCGATGGAATTATAGTTCCGGTCACACAGCATCATCGCCATAATGAAGAGCTCGAACGAGATTGATCATTGAAATTTTTAGTTCCATTGTATAAATATACGACATGATGATCAGACCGACAACCGCCGTATCTAGGATGACTACGCTACAAGGATGAGGATCACGGGGGCAAATAATAAAGGTAGAGCGGGGGCAGGCAAGACTACAATGATACTTAGGTACGATGACTAGCATACGAAAGGTGCATCAATAACATCATAAATGACAAGACGAAAAAGCGAAAAGGGTAGTATAGCAAAATCTTTGGTCAAGCGAGAATCCGCAGGAGCGTCCCAGGAATATGGTAAGCAGTCTTGGTGTTGAAATGTATGAGATGTAGATTAGACATATCAAGTCAGTTATTAGAGGGGCTGCCGCGTATCGAGAAGGCGAGGATCGAAGAGCATTATACCATGACACTCATGCTGGTCCACCCATTTTCCTCCGTCTTGGGTACAGGGCCATGATCACTCTCTTGCTTTGCAGCATCGAGAATTCGTTGACAGTCAGCACCGCCCTCAGAACGCACTAAAGGAAATTCCGTAAGCAACGTATTATGCATGAAGAAGACACAGCACTTACAATGTCTGTTCAGGGCATCCATTCGTGCAAAGGTCTTATTACAGCCATCGCACGTGAACGGGCGATAATTCGAATGAAGCTGTTCGTGTCGCTTGCAATCGTGCTGCCTTGCGAACCCTTTGCCGCATCCCGGCCATTTGCACTGGAATGGCCGTTCTTCATTGTGTGAACGCATATGACCTTAAATAGATACGTCAATATCACTTGCATGAGCCGATATTAAATTTAATTACCTTTCAGATTGAAACTCCTCGTAAACGTGCTGCCACACCCAGGCACTGGGCACAGGAAGTTGGCATCCTGCTTGCGGCGCCGGTGACTGGCCCCAGCCGTGCGCTCACTGGTCACAGTTTGCTTTGTGACAGAGATCTGGCTCGCCATGGGTTGGGCAGGGTCTGGACGAAGCATAGATGGACGTCCAGCCAGGGAGACATTGGGTAGATCGTCATATCGTACACGCGGGCTGGCTGATGGACTGGGATATGGGCTTGGGCGGTTGGATGATAGTCCACTCCAGCTGCCGTCGCCCCCACCCCGTGAGCCCGAGGATGCCCGACGGTTGTGCATGCGAATGGATTGCACGGTCTCTTGTGGGTAGAGATACTGACGGTTTATGAGATCCGTGTGGGATGAGGGAGGGAAGAGGAGGGGAGACGAATGGGAGATGTCTTCAGAACGTGAGAGGCGGTTGTGGGTTGGGCGCGAGCCGCTGTCAGATTTGGACCTGCGCAGCGCTATGGCATCGGGAGTGAGATAGTTCATGTTGGATGGAGTGTTGGGACTCCCAAAGTTGAACTGCTGGGTATGAGAAGAGTTGTTGAACGATGCCTGGTTAGCACTGGCGTTGGAGGGATGCTGCGATTGATGTTGGTGCTGCGGAAGGACGTCGCTGAGGTTGACGGTGCCGTTGTCGTCGATAGCAGAACTGTTAAGAGCTCTGAGTTGTTCGTGGGTCATGAGAGAAGAATCCCAGAATGTTGGACGTAAAGAAGATGAAGTGTCGGATTTACTACGAATGCGGGGGTTGGTACCCGGGAACAAGAAGCTGGTATTTGTAGGATCAGGATGGGGACCGAGACTGGACAGCCCCTGTGTATGAGAAGAGTGGCTGTGCGGGTATTGCTGTGTTCCCTGTTGTGACACCCCGAGTAATTGAGATCCCTCGGTATGCTGAATTTGTTGCTGATCCCAAGGGGGGGTCGCAGCCTGTTGCTGTGGCGCATTTTGCGTTGATCCTGTACGGACGTAAGACGCAAACAAAAATATAAAAGGCAAATTATGAATTCCCGAAATAAACAAGAACCATCACGGAGTCAACTTGCCTTGATGGAGTGTTTTCAGGGTAGATTGAAAAGGGACTGCTTGTGAAGCCGCTCCCCCGCCACTTATGGGGGTAGCAGGAACAATGTGCAATTGAGGGCCGCTGGAGGTAAAACCACCATCACCGTCCGGAGCGTTGATCATTGGAGGATCCTGAGGGAATAATGAACGGGTGGCTGGACTGCTATCAGGAATCAAAAGTTGAGGGGGAGACTGGGGTTTTCTTGGGGGAGACATTGGACGATCGCCGGGAAGATTATGAAGCTGCCAATGGGGGGATTCAAAATGAAGATTTTCGAATGAATGGGCCATATCGAGACGTGGAGACGACGTGGGAATTTGAGGGTTGGAAGATACTGAAGAAGCACGACTGCGCGGTTCATCCCCTCCTCCGTTGCTAGATGGAGAACTATGATCGAAAGCATTTGGAGGACGGTTATCGAAAGGAGCGCGAGATACGGATAGTGAATTGTGATCAACTTCAGGGATGTATTCGCTTTGAAACATGAGCAAACCAGAGGAGTTTGGTGGATCATACTCGGAGGGGTCATATTCGTCGCGAGAAGCTACATTGTTTGCATCTCTGTCAAAGAGACCACCAAAAGCCTCTGGACCATCTGGATCATAACTGAGTTCTGAATGACCAGAGTAGGGAGAGTTTTGGTAGGATCCATTGTATGAGGGAGTATGGGGGAATGGAGGAGATAGATGACCGAACTCGTAAGATTCAAAAGGCGAATTTGCTGCTAGGTTCAAAGGCTTGTTTGAGGGACTGTTAGAGCGGTAATCGAGGTCGTTGAGATATGGGTTTGACTCTGAACGAAGTAGCGCCATCTGTGGTTAATGGTGTGGTGGTAGGGGATAATTGAAGTAGAGAAGAGTGATAGATCGGGGTAACCGATTTGCTGTGCAGTAAAGACGCTGACTGTTTGTTTAAAGAGACAGCAAAATATAATAACAAGATGAAGAAGGGATGAGGATAGGAATAAGAAAGATATTGACGCTTGTCAGAGGGGGAAGGTAGAGGTTTTGTGAGAATTCCAATAGATTTATTATTGGCATCAATAGTGCCTGGTCTTTTTAACCTCCGCAATACATGTATATTCGGCCGGAGTAGTTATCCATAAATGGACAATCTGTTGCCGATGGGTATGTCGGCTTCATCCTGGATCCGGCCGACGTTACCGTAATAATTTGGAATTTATTGTTTTATTTCGGCAATATCCTTGCTCAACTGAACTGATAAGCGTGACACTGAAGCCTACACCGACGAAGGCGGCCCCCCTCCATGGGCTCCTCCAGAATTCTCCATTTAATCCCCATCATGTCACAATTCATCATCAATCTTTCGACTCGGGAATTCCCGATTGGTTCATTCTGCATCTGCTTCATCAGGTTGCGTTGCCGTCGCATCTTCTCTTACCTCTCTTCGAATCTTGTTACCTATTCTCCATCTATCTCGCCAAGTCGCTCTCAAGATGCCGATCAACATCGGTAATCATTAGCTTGTCCGCGCATGATGGTGCACCCATTGCATGACCGTTTATCCTCCCCAAAAATTACCTAAATGGCATACTAGGCACATCGAGCATGTGCAACCTGACATTCATATCGTCATTGAATAAATCTTTCTTTGATGGGCTCTTTACGTATGCTGTCGACTCACGTCCCGTCAAATCCGAAACGACGGAATACCTCTTGATTTTGATATATCGCGGTATTCATACCAAAATCAAAGTCAATCAGTCATCCATTCCCAACCCCTTGAACCTACTACTAAATTAGGGGCACCCGGTAGGCCTGGAACTTCGTTGGACTTTGGCGAAATTTTGATAGCTGACAATGCAATGTGTCTAATCCTTGCATGGGTTCCTCCCTCCAACACCTGCTCTGAAATCACTAGCCCACCAGCCCAGGATGACCCTCCCAGTCACCGATTCGCACTACTATCACAGCCTAGCATCGCAAAGTCATTCTCCCTGTCGATCCTCCCCAAAAACTCCTTTTTCAGCCGCTGTCGGTTTGCAACCACATGGTCCTCGCCGTGGCAATGCCCTATATTATGAAATCTGCCATCGACGCTATCCATCCTTTTTGATCGAGCTACCCGCGAAAGTTACGCTCCCTCTCGAACTCCGTTCCTGAATGCTTCTCCCGCAGCGCTCATCCAAACTCGATGCGGTATGTCAAAACACCTATAGAGTCCGCAGAGCACAATGCTACAGCTCGTTTCTCTCGTTTCAAACTCATGCTAAATCTCTTTCGGACACCACGATACTCGGGGGTTTACACGGCACTCCCGATCGACGAGGTGAACGTGCACGGTCGTCGGAATGGAGAACTAGCAAATGCGGCTGCGGCATTGGGATCCCTGGCCTTGATTGCACGTTATGCATAGCCCCGTTCTATGACCCAAACGAGAAGCGGCCTGGTTTAATGAAATTCCTGTATATATACAGCAGTGTGGCATGCCCTGATCAGTATTGTATCGATGCACCGCCCCTTTCATCAACGATCGCGAGAACATCAAAGAGAACTTATGATCAGTTCGACACAATATCACTGCAAATAGGAATTTCTTTGTGTGTACATCACGCGACCCAATTTCCGAGATGCAATCTGATGCATCCACCATGTTTTGTGAGGCAGTGCGACCACGTCGCCTAAGTGGTAGGATCGACAAACAAAGCATTCTCTACCGTTCTCCTGCGTAGCTGGGGTCATCCTGTCAAAAATGCGGACCTTGCCGCAATCAATACGCAGGCCTTCGATCCCCGACGGTTATCGAGGATGATGGTTGCACAGGACAAACCAAGTAGGCCAAGTTACACAAACGGCCGGGAAGGGCATCCGCTCCATCGTTACGCTCCATCGTTGCTAATCAAGCAGTCATTCCGATTCTACAAAACTAGTGTACGGGTATTTCAGCCCATGGCGACTCCCTCCTCGCAACCACCAACGGTCCCCCGGTACGATGTGTAATTCGTAGTGTGCGAGCGTTTAATGGAACTTATCGGTGGTGCCCTGAAACGTGCCTTGCGAGAATGAATGTTGCCCACGCGTCGTTTCTTCAAGGGTAGTCCTCATTCTTTCTGCATTCTAGACATACTCGGTGCACCGCATGTGGTGCGCATTGTTATTTCGAACGTAGAACACGAGGAAAATCGATGCTGCCGCCCGACGTTGCTGTGCACGCTGTAAGACGCTGTGCGAACCTCCAATTAGCGCCGGACCGGGATTCAAAAATGGTGCCGAAGGGGGGGTCGTTCTAGGTGAGAACGTAAGTTTTTGTGGCTTTCGAAGGAGAAGGCACGCCCTTCTATAATAAGAATACTTGACCTAAACCATGGTCACCGTTCCGCTGATGGTGGAACCTCGGTACTGAGAAAACCCCAGATTCCAAACAATAAACGGGCAAGTTGAGTCAGCCTGGCGCAAGTCTGACTTGAGATATGCTGACAAGTGAAGAGTCAGCCGTGAGACGCGTCAGCCAGAAGTGACTCGAAAATGTTGCCAAGAACTAGTGGCATTCGGCGGCACAGCCTTGATCAGAGATGGCACCTTGCCGCATCAGTGGAATAAACTTTGATTGAGAGCGTTCATTCGTTGCTGCGAATGCTACCATCGTTGAGTTACGGCTCTTGGCTTGTGGGAAAGAGTACGTGGCACAGGAATACCAGAAGCTGGTCCCCGAACCAACTTCAAGCCCGCGACCAAAATTATCTTTGTAGAACCGCCATCGTTTCACATTATCGGTGCCGTTAGCGTGCTAAAGCGAAGGTTCCCGGCACTAAACCTTTTCACACTGAATGATAATAATAGTACTGACATCACTGGCCAGATTGACCGCTGTGTTACGACGCCCCATCGTTGCGATGTTGCAATGAGGCATAGATCGTTTCGCCCCTGGAGATAGGAGATGTAGGCGGATGCGAATGCAGAAATGAGGAGGCTACCGACGGAAAGAAGACGACTCGGATCAATTGAAAGATTTTCAGGAGAATCCCCCTTGCATTGCGCTAGAGGGCGCCACCATTTTATTGCCTAGGTCGTCCGCAACAATTGCGCGTTTTCTCCATACGTCCACATCCATGGTCGGTACGGCGGCATATCGCGAGGTGCAGGGAACCAAAAGCTCGAAGGAGCGCAAGGACGGATCATGATGCAGCGATCCAGATCCCCACAGAGATGTGGATTTTCCGAAATTACAAACGACACTGTGAGAAGCTCAGTAAATGACGATCAACTGGGGTGTAAGTCATTGTTCCTGGCCGGGAATTTAGACTGTTAAATTAACCCGAACTTCTCCTGAGCGCTGAAAAGACCCTCTGTAATCACGAATTTGCGCTCGTCGTGATTAAACACAGCATATTCCGTTCACATGGGTCCATGAAGGGCGGCCGAACGCTGTCGAGCGAAATTTTCAGATAGAAATCCAAAAGATTGCCGAAATCGTCTACGGACGATATGTCAATGTCATTTTTGAGCTAGTCCAAGACGATATGAACAGGCGCATTCCCCCCACCACAGCCACTGCTGGGCCGCTTGTCATCAATAAGCATAAGGTTGGCAGGAGGAGCGATTAACGCGCGTACCGCATGGACTCCATCATTTTGCGCTCGCGGGAAGCCTGGTTGTAGAGGCAATCACCGAGCTTGACACTCCATTAGCCTCGAGCAGATCGTCGTAACGCAAATTCAGAGTCCTCAGGTTCCATGTTCCTAGACCATGTTGAGAAGGCAACATTAGATGCAGGCCTGCATGCAAGGCTACGGCGTGATCAATAACCGTCGACGCGTAACCATGAATTCACTAGTAGGGCCGAAGAATATGTGCATGTTTAGTAAACACATAATGATCTGACAGGCTACAGCTTCTACCTTATTTGATGCTGACGTGGAGTATCTGTTTGAGTGAACTAGTAGCTGGGGCAGTGATTCAATTTCCCTCAGAGTTTGGCGAGTCGACACACGATCGAATCGCATCATTCATGAATGGATGATGGATGGAATCAGAATGGATTGGCAATTTTGGTGACAATCAAATTCATTGACAGTTTTCCACTTTCGACCACATTAGGGTTAGGGTTAGGACTACAAACCAGCAAAGAAAGGGCCCACCCAGCCAGAGTGGCCGTGGTGGGACAGGAAAATATTGAGACAGTGCATGAGCCGAAGCTCACACAAACTGAAGGCACCCTCTGAGGACAAGGTCGCCGTGCTATGAAAGGTCCCAACAGCCCAAGAACCTGAGACATGAAGAGGTCCGTGCCATCAAGGTAAGTATGAGGAATTAGATTCGTGAGTGGTCGACCTTTATACTCGGCGGCTAATTGCGCACGGACCATCCGGTGGTATTAGCCGAGGGTATATTATTTAGCGAACGCCGTTTAACAGGACAGAAGAGGCAAGCTTCACTTCGGGGGTTTGCGTGATTTGAACTCGAGCGCAAGCCCGGTGGCGGCGCTGAGCGCTGAGCAAAATAAAACGGCCCAAGCATCATAGAGTTTAAACCCATCGGCGGCGAGCAAGTACGCGCGTATCGTTGTCCTAGTGGTGTTGCTAACTTATTCTGGAGTACTCAGAGCACGGTGCTACCAGTATCACAGCTAACACAGCTTAATTCGCCGTCGAAATTGTGAAAAGCATGCATCTCAGAATAACCAACAGTGGTGAGTAACCGACTCAGATTGACGCATTCAGGAATAAGGCCTCAGGATTATTATTCAGGATATATTTTCTAGTTATGTGGTGGCCTTCAGTGTGCTCCCGGCGCGAGTGCGATTGGTTAGACGTCGGTCGTGTCAAGGATCACAGGGATGCCGCATGCTCCCTCCTCGGAGCCGGTAGCCATCTCGTATAAGGGTTGATTTTCGTGAGTATGCAATGTCTCAACGGGTCACATATTTCAACTCACTGTAACACTACATAACTTCTCGCGCTTACCGCTCGGTTGCCCTTTCACAAATGAAGGAGAATGAATTTACACAATTTGGGACAAGGACCATCTATTCTTTCGCAGACGAACTGCGGTATGGAAGTGCTTGATAATGATGCATGCACCTCCGATCATAGTGAGAGAGTCCATCCTTTTACAGGCACGATTTCAAACATCAAGTCCCCAGGGTCGCAAATAGAGCTGAGTGCCTTAATGAGATATGTGTTGAGCGGTATGATATGAATTATTGGCTAGTCGTTGGCTCCGGCGCAGAGGCTTGCTCAATATATCGTGTTCTTTCCGAGCGACGTTACGTACTTATTTCCTCCCACTCCTGGCCTGGACTTCTCCTGTCACATCCGAGTATATTCGTGTTCACAAAATAGTCGTCTGTTCGGGACTCCCGTGGACGCTGGATACTCAACGGATCTGGACTGTGGATGAGACTGAAGAGCACATTCATGTTCAACTTCGCTTCGACTTTTTTCCCACATTTGAAAGGGATCTTTTTGCAACCTTTTCTTCCTTTGTTCAATTGGGCCGCGATAGATGTCTCTGCACTACTAATACTTCTCATGCTTCTTGTGAAGGATCAGTGAAAGGCTTGAAACAATGGTTGTAAGTCATGCTTGGCGTCCTTGAATATTTTCACTTACATGTTTTTAGGACGGCCGTTCTGAGAAACAAAATGCAATCATACCTAGACGCATCGATTTCATGCTTTGTTGCTCGCAACAAAGTGCTTTACATGATCGCGGATGATCCAGACTGACGTATAAAGTCAAATGTGAATCCCCTTACCCCAACACACATCTCTGCGATCTCCAATCAGCCCTGCTCGTTCACGATGATTCCGTTCACATCGGCGTGTCTGGCGACCGCATTCGACTGTAGCATTGGTTACAATTGCACTTCGGAGAACCATTTCGATATTGCTACCATGGATGAAGAGCTGGCATCATTCAAGTTCCCAAACAATGTAAGCTGGACGATCTGTGTATGAATGATGTCCTTATGCTTTGCAGCTTTACGATGCTGTGGCTCGTGCCTGGGATTCACGTAATTGCCCGCATACTCGGGGTTTTGGTCAGAAACCACCATGTCATCTCGCCAGTGCGATGGAAAGTTCACCTTCCGATATGGGAATAACATGGGACAGGCTTGGTTATCGTCCTTGTCGTTCGTCTTACGAAGAGAGATGTGGTGCTGTGTCTGTGAGACCAAGTGAGGTCAACTCCCTGCGCCCCTGTACCCCGCCTTTGGACTGCGAGGATTTTCAAGCGCTCCGATCGCGTCGTAGAAGTGATAGCGCAGTTTCTGATAGACCATTTGTCACCCAATGTGACGATCATCCATCTGATGTTGATGACGGGATTGATGACTGCGGTTATTCGACAGACGGTACAATGCCATGGCAGCTGCATAGCGTCACACAGGATTCACCAATGCCTTCAGCTTCTTCTTCTCTCGGTTCTGTGTCATGGTCCGACAGTTCTGAGGACGGCTATGCTTCTTCTACCCCCGATGACGGTTATAATGAAATCAATGTTCCCCATCCATGTACTCCAGCTTCTTCGAATATCAGGGTTCCGGGTACCCTTACTGCGGTCACAAAGAAGAGACGAAATGCATCAGCTCCGCCCAGGGATAACACCAAAAGGCAAAAATGCCTCAGAGACGAGCGAAAAGCTACAACTCACAAGCGGTGTTCCTCGTCCGATACTTTCACGCCTTACAAAACCGATGACTCTGAATATGAATCATCGACATCGGTCAAAGAAAGCAGTCTCGCTGGACCCAAACAGACCTTATTTCCCTGTTTACTTGACGGCTGCAGGCAGGTCTGTCACAGTGCCACCGATCTTGCACGCCATCGGCAGTGTCTTAGACATCGTGCTCCTGAATATTCATGCTTGGGTTGCCGACACCCGTTCACTCGTCCTGATGCTTTGAAGAGGCATCTTAATGGAAGGCATGCCTGCAAACAGGCGCATCGAGCGGCTCTGGCTGCTAGCAAGGCTTAGAGGATTTTTGATTGTCTTCTTAGTCCTGTCGGCCACCAATCACATTGGAGGTCCTTCCTCGATCTCCGGTGTCATCTTGATCTGGAAGCGGGCGAGCACGTCAACAGTGTCGACGGGAACACGCAAGAGTTCGTCGTCAATGAGTTTGTCGTCGGGGTTTCATTATTGCACGTGGACTTTACTGCGCATTATTACATCAAGAAGTAAAGCTAGATAACTAATACATAAGCTAGCCCTTCATTTTTACAGATGTGTGGAAATACATACAAAGATTCATGTAACTGCTGCAATACTCTACGTTCATATAATAAGAGGATCATCACACCCTTGTGAAGTTACAGTCCGAAGGGAATGACCCCGCGCGGACGCATCCTCCAACCTCAACTCCTCTGAGATATCCTTGGGACTATTTGTCGGAAGGGTATCGGCGGCTTTAAGCTCTTCAACGGAGACGGCGCGGCGCTTCCCAAGGAAGATCCAGCCCAAAGGCGCATCTTCCAATGAGCGAAGGATGATGTCTCTCTCGAAGAGATATTTGATGTCTTCCAGTGGATACCCAGTCGTCTCGGGTATGAAGATATATACCCATGCTACCATTATAAGTGAAGCAACGCCAAATAGGAGGTAAGTCCCATAGGTGATGCGGTCTAGCATGATGGGCGTGATTTGGGCGATGACGTAGGTAAACAGCCAGGTAGTCGCAGCTGCGAGGGACATGGTGGCCATACGGAGATGGCCTGGGGCAACTTCAGAGCCGAGGACAAAGGGAGTAAAACCCCAGCCTAAGCAGAAGAAGACGCCGAATAAATATATGGCGACGATGGAAACGTACGTGGCTGGCACAATGCCCTGGCCGGGGTGAATACCAGCGTACCCGCCAAGCCATAACATCATCAAGCCCTGCGCTAGACCACCATAAATCAGGGTTCTCTTCCGACCCCAACTTTCGATGACGAAGGCAAGAGTCATGCATGTGACGACGAATTTTATGACACCATATATGCCAGTGGCAAATAACGCTGAAGAAGTAGATGAGAAACCGAGGCCGGCAAATATTTGGGGAGCATAGTAATTGATTGCATTCGTGCCGGACCACTGCTGGAAGAAGGTGGCGATAGAAGCGATGATGCAGCGCAGAAATATGATTTTTGATTCTCCCATCTTGCGGAATTGTGTGAGCAGCGGCAGTTTGTGCTTCCCGACGAAATCAGCGCGAATCTCGCCAAGAGTCAGTACGACAGCATCATCGTCCTGATCTTTCCTCGCAATATATGCGAGTGCTGCAGCTGCTTCCTCGTAATGCCCGCGTTCCACAAGCCAACGTGGAGACTCGGGTTGGAAAAGCATAAAAAACACAAAGAGTGCCCCAGGTATAATCTGGGCGATAAAGGGCAATCGCCATTGCATTTGTCCTGGTGAGATATTAAGAGAAACGCTATAGTTGACCCAGACTATACAACATCAATCAGGTAAATTGTCACATGCCTGGAAGTGACACCCACAAGCTAGCATATTTCCCAGTCCCACCGAAACTTCGATGCAGCCAGTGCATCGACCGCGTATGGCTCTCGGGGCACATTCAGACACGTACGCTGGCACCAAAGCTGATATCGAACCCACTCCCATACCGGCGAAGAAACGGGAGAAATACAAAACTTTCAATCCAACAGCCGAGGACGCTCCAATTCCAGCTGTTGACTGGATGATGCATCCGATGAGGTAGATGACTCCCGAAGCTATTAGAGCAGGCTTTCTCCCAAATCGGCCTGCAAAGTAACTCGAAAATAATGCCCCAAAGCTAAATATATGAGTCTAATTGAGGTAAGCAACTGTACTGCACTCACAATCCGCCTGCTTGCAGGACCGAAACTATATTAGCGCTCAAGGTGGCGCGTGCAGAGGCTGATTCCGATAGCAGACCGAAATATTCTTCAAATGATGGCAATGTGATCACCCCACCTATAAGACCAATTTCCCAACCAAAGCAGACGTATCCCATGGTCGCTGAGAACGCAAGCAAGTAGGCATTGCGATACTGAATGATATCCCGGAGCTCCCTTTTCAAAGTCGTGGCCATCATAGAGCAGAGAGCGTATATGACGTGAACAAGAGGGTGAGCGTATCTCCTTAAAGGCGAGCGAGCAATGCCCCATCTTATAGTGTATCCGGGTCGTCTTAAGTGGATCTCAACTTGGGACTAGCAAACTCCATTTGGATACTGGCGTACCACGGGCGTCATTAAACTCATCACTGACTAGTTTGAAAAGCGATATTCCTCGAGAAGGTTGCCACTGGCAGCAGCAGCCAGCATCCAATGCCTTGTACTAGCTGAATTTAGTAGCATGATATTGAGGAACAACTGTCGTCTTCCTGTACGAAAAAACTGGTAGTTGCGAAGGACCAGAACCTATGAGGCTTAGCTTCAAATCTTCGACATGATGGATTGATGGATTGATGGGCCCGCCTTGAACAAATTAATCGGACGCGGATACAAGCGTGAACTAGAACGAATGCAGCACGACATCACGTAATACGCACCACTTGTCCACATGTTAAAATGCACCAACAAACAAACTTGCGAGTGCAACCGCATGTAAGAGGCACATAATAAGTAACGATCACGAGTTCTTCTTTGCAGCATGCCCAGACTCAGAACTGGGTAATGGGCTCCATATTAATCATCACCTCATCACATTCTTCTGATCTGAATAATATCATTCGGTGCCGCAGGTCCGTGTTTTCTTACCCTCGAACCTGGACCAGGATTGCAGGTTTGCCAATGAGCCGGTCAGGTATGGTTCTGTAACTTCGAGTTCGAACTGGCTCCAGACCCATTGCCTGACCAAAATAGAAAATTTCTACTACTCGAGCTGTCGCAGCCCTAAACGAGTCACGACCACCTCTTTATCACAAACAGAGTCTTCTGCCCATCGTCCCCTCTCTGCAGCCCCTTTGCCAGCTCTCTGTGTCTCTGTGCCTTCGTTCCCGTTTGCATTTGCCTTTCGCCATCTGAATATCGCCGAAGTTCTGGGGAAGCAATGTTGCACGCTGTTTCGTGTCTGTAACCCACATCTCGTTTGCAGGGCACCGAGGGATCTTGTGCGGGCAATTAATCCAATTCGATGTGGCTCAGAATGGGACACCGGGGAACATTTATCTGATATGTTGGATGTCAGATACGGGTGTATCATACTAATACAATACCTCCACAATACAAAATAGATGACGCTTGCCATTCTGGCGAGCTGCCTTCGTCGACATAAAATAAATCTTCTGCAAGGAAATTCTTCAAGGTAAGGAGGTTTTCGAAATTGCCTTGTGCCTGGTGCCTGGTGCGTGTTGTGGATTTGGTCGAGTTATTTGAGTCCGCTTTACGTTTCGGCAAAATTAACTGGTGTTTGCTGCGCACTGAATGTGGAAGCAGGTCTAAAGCCAGGTACTGCCGACGATGGTGATGGAGGAGTAACGCGAGGCGTAGCGGAAAGCTTTTGTGTTATCATCCGAGACACATTAACTCAGACATCGTGCAGAATTTCGCCTTCTGGCTCTTATCGTTTCAAGTGTAGGACACCTGAAATTTGGGTTGGTCTATAGATCGAGAGGCATGGGATCTTTCCGACATCGGAAAGAGGACATTCACTTTTCTTCCGCAAATTGAAGCACATGTGCGGCGCCGCAGCCAAACTACGCGTGACCAGCATCATTGTTAATAATATCTCAAGGTCCGATATATATACCATACCTTGTGTAGTCCAGAGTAAGACCGGCACACGAATTTCGAAGGCTACTGGCAGTATATCCGCCGGCGGAGGCGGCCCGGGTACGTACAACCTAATAGGTCGGTTCACATGATGAGTACTTGCAGTAGGAGTTTGAGGGACCATGCTGAGTTTCTAACTTCAGTGATGTCGATGACTATCATCATACATACTTATGAACAATCGTGAAACTGGACCCAGTCCTGTGTATGGGTTTTATCCACACATGATAGACTCGAAACTCTCTCCAAGTTTTAGGCAAGCACGATCAATGCGTGCTGCATATCAACGGACCCATTTCACCGGTTGTTCATCCACTCTCGGGAAAGTGCAGCTATGGTGTAGCAGGTAGGTAAGTGATAGGCTAATATGTCAAACCTTGCCTTCTGAGTGCAAACAATGTCGACGTACTAGTTCAAAGTTGGTGTTAGCATTAGTGAGCAGCGCAGATAGGACGGGGTAGATCGACATTCCACTTGACCATAATTAGATTGACCACAATCATTCGTCAGGGGCACCGCCCCCACCGGGTTCCTGCACCACTAGTCTCTCGAAAGGGATGTAGTTTCCGACAAACGCGCGCGGAGAAAGTTACGTAGGTAACCATCCCAGGCCGAATACGAAGAACGTGTGTAGAAGTATATCTATGCAAAGCATCATGATTCGTTCGTTCCACAGAAACTCACAAGAAGACGTATAGGTGACTCACAGAACTTTCAGCGATACTCATAAAAAAGCGACGACCGCTCACATGACTGGGAAGATGTGCACTAATCTATATGCGAACATGCTCACGGTAGTGTCGTTCTCTCATCGAAGAGACTAGTGAAGCAGTGCAGTGAGCAAATGGCCTGGTTACCTTGTACACCGGGACTAGCTGAGTGCGCTCCGGTGCGCTCTTGCTTGTGAAAGCTTTCGGACGTTTCCTTTAGTCGCATGTTGGTTTCATGTGAGTTGTAGCTACTAACGCGGCCCAAGTTCACACGCTCACCTTAATAAAGCTGGTAAGATCGAATGATCAGTCTACCATCACACCACCATTACTTAGACCTTCGAAGCACCTGATCTCCCAAAATGCCTGGCACAGAGAGCGTGTTCCCAATTGATCTCAAGAAGTACAGAAAGTCAGTGTTTATTTCTTGTCGCAGTAAATTTGGAATGTCTGCTTAATCGGGGATGCGATAAGATTGACGCTTGACCCCTCCAAGCCCCAGTTGACTGCAGAACAGAAATCGACTCTTCTGCACAACATCCAGCTTCTCCGTGATGCTCTCGTGCTCTTCACCGCAACAGGTGCTGCCCGGGGAGTGAGCGGGCACACTGGTTTGTGGCTTTGATCTCTGATAGCTTGCTTCTCGCTTACCGTTCGCATCAGGTGGAGCTTATGACACCATTCCGGAGGTGTGCATTCTCCTCAGTTTGTTTGAGGCGTCGGAGAAGTACCTCCCCATCGTCTTCGACGAAGCAGGTATGCAAATGAATATATGCGTCTTTTGGACTTGACCTAACAATATACTAAGGTCACCGTGTCGCGACTCAATACCTTCTCGCTGCTCTCGATGGGCACATTCCCCCTGAGCATCTCCTTCACTACCGTGAAGCCAACTCAAAGTTACCTGGTCACCCCGAACTGGGTTTGACACCTGGTGTCAAGTTCTCCTCCGGTCGTCTTGGTCACATGTGGCCCATGGTGAACGGTGTCGCAATGGCAAATAAGGAAAAAGTTGTCTTCTGTCTGGGTTCCGATGGTTCCCAACAGGAAGGTAACGATGCCGAGGCTGCCAGATTGGCTGTTGCGCAGAACTTGAACGTTAAATTGTTGATCGATGACAATGACGTCACTATCGCCGGACACCCATCTCAGTACCTGAAGGGCTACGACGTCAGTAAGACTCTTGAGGGTCACGGTCTTAAGGTCTACACAGTTCAGGGTGAGGACATAGACGCCCTATGGGCCGCCGTCGCCGCGGTTGTTACCTACGATGGTCCTGCTGCTGGTAAGCCCGTCGACTTCCCAGCGTAACTTGAGTTTTAATCATGGTTCCAGTCGTCGCCAAGCGTCTTATGGCGCCGGGTGTTGCTGACATTGAGGGTAGCACTCATGGGCACGATGTTATCCCCGTGAAGGCCGCCGTCAAATACCTCACTGCACGGGGATACCCCACTTCAGTCTCGGAGGATATCCTCAACAACATCAAGCCTACGAGCGTGCCGTACTTATACATCGGCTCCACCAAGGAGGTTGGCGCAAACCGTGTTGTCTTTGGTGAAGCTGTCAATTTGGTGCTGGATAAGCTTAGCAAGGAGGAGGCTGCCGAGAAAGTCATGGTGATCGACAGTGAGTTCATCGATAAATTCACTAAGAACTTAGCTCATTTCAAAAAAAGGTGATCTTGAGGGCTCCACTGGTCTCAAGGTTATCCACCAAAAGCACCCTGAGGTATTCGTTCCATCCGGTATCATGGAACGTGGAAACTTCTCCACAGCCGCTGGTTTCGGTTTTGACGCGAACAAGTTTGGTGTCTTCTCGACGTTCTCCGCTTTCCTTGAGATGGTTATCTCCGAGGTCACCATGGCCCGCCTGAACAACTGCAATGTTCTTAGTCACTTCTCGCACTCTGGTGTTGATGAGGTGCGTAAATTATCGATGTTAGATCTGAGGCTTGGGCTCACTTTGTTGATAGATGGCCGACAACACCTGCCACTTTGGTGTCAACTCCTTCTTCGCCGACAATGGTCTCTCTGATGTTCAGTCGTGGCTGTACTTCCCTGCCGACCCATTGCAGATGGTGGCTGTCATCCAGCGGGTCTTCTTCGAGCGTGGCCTGCGCTTCGTTTTCTCCACCCGTTCGAAGGTGCCTTACATCCTCAAGGAGGACGGTACCAAATTCTTCGGTGACGGCTACAAGTTCGTGCCTGGCAAGGATGAGACGATCGTGGATGGCAAAGCTGGATATGTTGTCTCTTTCGGTGAGATGCTGTACCGCTCGTGGGACGCTGTCCTGCGCTGCCGCCAGGAGGGTCTGGATGTTGGCTTGATCAACAAGCCTACGCTCAACCTGGTCGATGAACAAACGCTTAGGAAGATCGGTTCAAGCCCCTTCGTACTGGTCGTCGAGTCACTGAACCAGAAGACCGGAGTACGTATCCATTCGCGTGCGGTAGATTCACACTAATGTGTCTTTCAGCTTGGTTCGAAGATGGGTACCTGGCTCATCGAGCGTCAGCTCACACCCAAGTATGGTTACATGGGTACGACCAAGGAGGGCTGCGGTGGTTTGTCCGAGCAAATTCCTCATCAAAACCTTGACCCTCAATGTTTGTTTCATTCTTGAATTTGATGCTGACTGATATTAATCATGGCTTTCCTACAGCGATCATTATGAAGATCAAGCAACTGTCTAACTAGACATTATAGAGAAGGCTTTCCAAAAACACAATAATACTGTAATGCCATTAATATTGCAGTTTGTACTGTTATCTTGTAGTATAACGATGCCGTAGGGGATACGAATTCTTGATCGTGTTAGATACTGTAACACCTATGGAGAAATATATCAGTAATTTTCAAATGAACATCAGTCAATAATAATCAGAGAGCCTAAGTGTGGGCGGGCGATTCATCGACTTCCAGTATTTAGTGAGAAATGTCTACGTAAACCTAGTCTTAAACATACTGTAACTTAAATAAATACTACGATAGATCCTCGACCAAATTTCTCCTCCATGCAGAACACCCTACAAGTATTTCCCTATACAGTGCTGCTGGTTGGTACATGTATGCGCTCCTGAAAGAAAATCGAATTCATGCTATTTTCTGCGTCGGATTCGTCCACAAGCTTGGCGTAATATTCTCGAACGCTAAGGATGAGGCATGGTCCCAGCACATACATCTGCACGCTCAAGAAAATCTGACAAGCATTATTGAGTATGTCGGTTCTCGTAGAATTTGAATTCTACAGAAATGATGAGCAGTGGTTGCACGCAGATGTCAGCGACGGGTCGGCGCACCTCGAGCTCTGGAGAGAACATAACTAGTTGGAAGCAGGAAGCGCTAACAAAGCTAGCACGTACGGAATTTGAGAACGCAGAGATGAGCATATTCACATTACAAGCTCACCTCGCAAAATAAAGCACGTGGGATTTTACCAGCACTTTGAAACAGTCCCTGATGGTCAATCCTGTCAATGGGCCGAGTCGTCGCAGGTCACGGAAGTGTTTCACAGCAATCCAGAGTGAAAGACACAGTGCGAGGACCTCCCAAATAGTGTAGAGCACCCAAATCATTGAAATAAGAAGTCCGACGTCCTTCTTGAATCCATAATCGCACATATATGTGCCAGAGAGTATCAGCGCCTCTGGTGATGGTCCAATGAGTTGTGATCTTCAAGTCAAAAGTAAGCTTACCCGCTACAGTATGCTTGAGTGCTATTGCCATGAGTACTCCCCAGGCGATGGTTATAGCCAGGAAGATAATAAGAAGGAAGATAAGCATCTTTCTAGATCCCTGATACATGGGATCAAACATTCCGACTCACATCTATTGAGCCATTATGTTGAGCCAAGTTGAATGGTCAGATTGTCACTCACCCCTACAAATATACAAATAAGTGTAATGAGATCGGTTGGGGAATACTGACTGCATCTGTCTTCGAGACCAATGGCATATGTACTGTGTTCCGCCGGTCAGAAGAATCGAACACGGTACATATTGAGACATACGCAGAACGGTGATACTGATCACGAGAGATGGGCTATTAGTGTAGTACTAACTTGTTAGCTTCAAAAACGTACACAGAATATGGTATTCCAACATAGCGTATCTAGAACATTTTGGTGTCAGCACAACTGCCAATCATGCCATAGTATGACATGAGGTACGAACAACCAAGTACAGCGCAGTCATGAGAGACCAGCGTTGCCTCTGCCCCAAATTAATTGGATTCTGTTGTTTTTCTCCTGATATCCGACTCTGTCACTCACCCAGATGAGTTCAATCTATGACACCATACTTAGCGAGTTGGCTGCTCAGGGAACAACATCGACCTACCTCTCGTCCAAGTGTAAGTACTGGAAATATCATGAGAATGTTAGCAGTTCTCAAACACTGTCCTGCTCACCCCAATCGTATACCACCACGACGCCTGCAGCGACTGTGAAGCCGCAAGTCAACGTTAGTTCGAGACATCACCAACTAAGTAATACGACGAACCCATCAAATAGCTTAAATAAATATTTGAATTGATTATCGGCCACGAGGCGGGATCATTTGAGACCAGGGTCATATTCGAGGGATGAGTGTGAGCGAGTGAGGGATGTTGAAGGTTATAGCGATTTAGTGTTCGTACCAGATATACTGCTGTTCAGTGCTGCAGCCCTCGTATCGCCAAATCGGCATGACAATGATGGTGATCGCCTGCCTCCGAGGGACCGAGTCGGAGTCGAGGCCCTTGGTTGGTTGAAGTCAGTATTGTGTGATGTGACATCAAACAAATATGGAAGTCCTAGGTATCGATTGAATGAAAGTATATTTTGATTTCCGACCAGTACCAATCTACCGATTAGAGAACATTCTGGATGTGCATGTGAACGTTGGCGGGGATTGATATGTACCGGTGTGGACATCAATGAACTAGCAGGAAGGTCAGATGAAGATCAGTACAGTAGTGATTCACAAACATCTGTCACATTGTGATGTCTGACCTTGTGGATGTGGATACGAAGCAGGGGTCTTCGATTACGGACAAAGTACTTCCAATCCCGAACTAAATAAAAGCACGATGAAAGATGGATTGGATGATAGGTTGGATTTGGGTTAGAAGCTTGTTAGAATCTATACGTCTCTGGTTCACGTCTCTGGTTCACGTCTCTGGTTCAAGGCGTGCCTAGGAGGCCTTAGAGTGGCCAACAGTCTCTGAACGGACTTCTTCGCTGATGGATCTTCTCCACGAGGTCTACCTTCAATGGCGCCTGTGATCTGAATGACCAAGTGTCGTGCATAAGAGCGGAACAGACGCATGCCCGCCCCATATTATCCATCTGGACAGCAGGGAAGTTGTAACGAATTGTGCGTGAAGTAGAAGTAAGCACTATATCGCTGATTGACCTCTGTTCAAGCACGATTCGACCATATTGAGTATGACAATTGAAAAGAGAAGGAGACTTACTGGGTGAGTATATGCATCTGTTCCGAATAAATGCGCCTGGCAAGAAGATGGGAAGTGCTGAGTTGGGAGTAGAGAAGAGATCCGGGACTGGAAAAGTATCAATAAGATGCGGACCACGATATTCTGACATACATGCTTTGATCAGATCGCACAGAATGTCTGGGATCTGGCCACTCCGGGGCCAGAGTTCGGGGCGGACTCCGGGGCTAGAGTCACTCGGGGCCCTTCGGCCAGTGCGGCTGACCTAAGCGGAGCTTTAACTTGGTAAAACATACCTTTGCAATGCCGCCACTACCATCCCGCCTCCCGCCAGTATTCCTCCCGCCACGGATGCCTGCTGACGCGCTCGTCATCCCGCCCGCTACATGTAGATGGCACACCATGTTCATGCTCCGATCAAAATGCACCATATTGTGGTATGTCAGCTTTGGATCTTTGCGCTGTCTGTTGTCTGAAACTGCCTTGTCCCAATATTTATACATCCAGTTTCCTACAGACGGATTTGTAGAGAACAGCACGAAAGTTTGCTGCAGACAGAACCCTCCCTAACTTATCATGGGAGTAGGGAATGTTGTACACATAGTACTACTAGTCTACATAGCCTAAAGTTTTGCCAGTTCTACCTCCTACACTAGATCATAACACACGGTTGATCGCTATTGGGAATCATCCCATACACTAGGATCACAGGGAAGCAATAAAGCAGTACCTACAGTGAGAAATATGATTGCAGTCAAGAAGTAGTATATCGACCATGCATCATGCCCTTCCTGCAATGAATAAGAGAAGACTGAAGCTGCAGACGCTGGGCCGATGATTCTTGCTGCTGAGACAGCCACTTGGGCAATTCCGTTGGTTGCTCTGAGAGAGGCGCAATTGGGAGCAGCTGCTCTAATGAATAATATTATGGCTTCTTAGTTCAACAGAACGCAGGAAGTGCTTTTAAACGAGTGTAGAAAAGTAGCTGAAATATTCCATGCATGGCACTTGATGCCGCATGTAAAGCACCAATGCGAGGAAACTCAAGGGAAAGACCACCAAGTTCAATCGGTGTCGCATAGAAAACAGGTAAGAGCGAATTGAACCCCATTTGAAACAGGCCTGTGGTGGCATAACTCGCTGTTACGCTCAACACTTTCGAGGTTAGTAAAGCACGCAGCGGAAGCGGTTTTGATTTGACATCGCCAGGATCAACTATAACATTGCTCAATGGCTGGCGAGGTTTTGAGTATGACTGTCCGAAGAATCCTCCTTTAATGCGCTCCCAAAGCGGTGTCTTGGTAGAAACGCTCTTGCAACCACACTTAGTGTGATACAGAGATGGGTTTTCAGCATCGTGCTCACCTCTTTAAGACAGGGTATACGTGACTAGCCACATTGTCGATATCAAAAATGCCGAAATAGAGCACGGCAGGAGATATGGGTAGGTTTTCAGGAGTTCTGATCGCCCAAAAATGTCAGGGAATCTGTCTGCTGGCCGGGAAAGTGATCCCCCAATGAGTGATCTAAATGCCGTTAACATCAAGTGTGAGAGATAATGTACTGTATACCTATCCAACTGTGCCTGCGATTGTCCACGGAATTGGTACATAACTGTATGCCTTGGGCATATTGGTTGCGTCAGTGATGTCCATCAGGCTGCTCTTGGCCATACTATCGCTCGCATCAAATGCTCCACAGACAACACGACTGGTCGGGAATGTCAGGAATTGATGGTCACAGCTACTAGAGCACACTGACCTGACCACCAGGGTGAAGAAGGTCTTCGACAGCCCAAATGAAAACATCGATATAGAGATTGGCTAATAGGGCTGTCAATATCACAGGCTTCCGTCCGATGTGGTCGGACAGTTGACTCCAATAAAAAATAGTCAGGGTATGAGCTGTCGATGGGGGCAGGCGCACGAGCTGACAGTGACATCATCCCGCTGTTCAATTGCTTACATGATGGGTCAACCTCACCAATTTAAACTCCGACTAAAATATTCACGTGCCCCAGACCCTGGCCCCAGAGTCCTGCCCCGAACTTTGGCCCCGGAGTGGCCATTTCCTGGACACACATGCCTCGAAACAGTTAGAGCGGAATGCTGCGATGGCGCCACTCCGATCAACGTGATTATGCATGTCATTTCAGAATATCGTTGTCGATGCCTAATCAATAATTTTACAGGTGCACTCGAGGCCTTCTGGCTTGAAGTTGCAGTTCTCTGATTTTCCACTCCCATTTCCTTGTCATGCTCATTTGCGATACAGGCATACATTCAAGCCATGACTCCGAATCCGGGTGATTTATTCCTTTTCCTTTTCCATAGCCAAGATGGATGAAAAGATATGTGAACGCCAATGAGTTATCAGCCGCATCTGGGCTTGTCGCGGTCACTTCCTCATCATGTGTGCTCAGATAACGGAATTTCGCAAATACATAGAATCAGTCGTCTGAGTATCAAGAACTGGGTTGGTTGCTAGACGTGATACAATATATATAAGAAATGTCTACATAAATTTAATCTTAAATATACTTTGAAACACCATAACTTGAATAAATAACATGTCCGTTCCTCAACCGAATATCTCCCTGCAAAACGCTCGGCAAGGCATTTCCCTATACAGAACTGCTAGTTGGTACATATACATGCTCCTGGAAGACAATCAAATTCATGCTAGTTTCTGCGTCGGATTCGGCCACGAGTTTGGCATGATATTCTCGAACACCAAGGACGAGGCGTGGTCCCAGCACAAACCATTGCACGCCAGATAAAATCTGATAAGCGCCATGGAGTATGGAAGATGCCATAGAATTTGAATGCTACAGAAATGATGAGCAGTGGTTGGAAGCAGATGTCAGCGACAAGTCGGCGTACCTCGAGCTCTGAAGACTCAAGGATAAACTGGATGATAGGGACACCAACAAAGCTAGCACGTGCAAAGATTTAGCAGAAAAGATGAGCACGTCCATATTACAAGCTCACCTCGCAAAATAAAGCACATGAGATTCTATCAGTACTCTGAAACAGTCCCCGATGATCGATCCTGTTGATGGGCCGAATCGTTGCAGGTCACGGAAGTGTTTTACAGCAATCCAGGCTGAAAGACACAATGCGAGGATCTCCCAGATAGTGATGAGTATCCAATTCATTTGAAACAGGAGCTGGTAGTCCCCCTTATATTCATAACGGCACATATGTCTTCCAGAGAGTATAAGCTCCTCTGGTGTTTGTCCAATGAGCAATCTTCTTCAAGTCAACGAGTAAAGCTCACCCGCTGTGGTATCCTTGATTTCTGTTATGTTGATTATTACTGCGTAGGCGATATTTACAGCCAGGAAGACAATAACAAGGAAGATAAGCATCATTCTAGATCCCTGATACATGGCATGTAACCGAGCAATCATGATGACTTGCGTCATATTTCAGTTGAGTCAATATATTGAAGCTGGGTAACTCACTGCCCAACATAACAAACACGATCACATCTTGCACATTCTTTGCGTAGGTCATAAGATAGCCTGAAAGACCTAATTAGTGATCAACTTCGTATGATGATGAAACACTCCAAAACTTACACCTGTGTAATCATTGTGTTGAGCCAAGTTCAATGTTCAGAATTTCACTCACCCCTACATATGAGTGTATTCATTAAATAGGATGATATGGTTGCGGAATACTCACTTCGTCTGTCAGCGAGAATATTGGGATATATGCTGTGTGCTGCCAGTCAGAAGGATCGAATACAACGCATACACGACGTACCCAGAGCGTCGATACTGATAATGAGAGACGGGCTATTAGTATAGCGCCAACAAGTTGGCCACAATAAGTGACATACACAAAATATGGCATTCCAATATAGCGTATCTAGAACATTTTAGAGTCAGCACAACTGTCAACCATGTCATAGTATAACATGAGATACGAACAACCAGGAACAGCACAGTGATGAGAGACCAACGTTGTCCCTGCCTCAAATTCATTGTATTCTCATGTGTTTCATCTGATATGTTGCTCACCCAAATCAAATCAATCTATAACATCATTCTTAGCAAGCTCCCTACTCCAGTAATAGCACTGACCTACCTCTTGTCCGAGGGTTAGGGCTAGAAATATCATCAGAATATCAGCGAGTTTCGAACACTGTCCTGCTCACCCCAATCGTATACCACCACGAAGCCTGCAGCAACTGCGAAGCCGCAAGTCAATGTTAGTAGATCGAGACATCACCGGCTGAGGGACGAACCCCTCCAATAGCTGTAAAAATTATGGTCATCGATGGACGGCCACCAACTGGGATCGTCTGAGATTTTAGTCATTTTCGAGGGATGGATATGAGCGAGTGGGGAAGGTTAGAGATTATAACGATTCAGCATTCGTGCTACTAGTAGATATACTGCATTCAGCGCTTGTATCGCCTAAATCGGCATGATGATGGTGAATATTCATGCAGATGCTAGCCTCGAAGCCCTTGAAATTTTAAAATTTGTCAAAGTATTGCGATGCGAAGAAGTTGAAGTCGCCGCTGATTGAATCCAGGTAGTAGGTAGACTTTGATTTGCAAATCAGTGTTACCCGTTTTGTTCTCGATCAAACTTATAAGTACTGCCCTTGAGCTTGATGCATGATCAATTCTTGGCAGCTAAGCGCTTCTCTGCCTCCGTAATTGAAAATTTCCTACCCTGGATACAATCAAGAGTACTAGTCGGTCGTGTTGAAAACGTGCCTTGGAAGAGTCACATCAAGCCATCAGAAAAAAACGTCCAGTGCGCCGCGGTCCCTCCATGCCATCAACAGCGAAAGCATGAAACAGAAGTGGAATGAAGCATCAAGCTCAAGGATCAGTCCGCTGTGTTGAAGACGTGACTTGAAGAGTAACCAGAGAATATCAGAAACAAACGTGCGATGCTGCGTTCTGATACAAACAGCTCCGATGCTGTGTAGGAGTTCGACCATCGGCTTGATTAATTATCGGCCAGCGGAAAGAATTTTCCACGCATCAAATGATAGACGGCATGACGTTTATTTTCTACGGAACCTTCTCCCCACTAAAGTGGGTGTCGGGGACTTATCAACTATGGTTGTATAGAATTCTATCTTATTCGGAAAATGTTTTTCAAAGTCCGGTATGTCTGCGTTATTTTGCCTACTGGTGAGTAGGGTTACTTTGTCCCAAATAAACACATTTTGCGCCAGCACAGAGTGGGTCAGAATCCGATTGTGATTGTGAGTAAATGTTTATCAGGCTGGTTTGGTACAAAGAGAGGATTGTCAATTCGGATGAATGGTATTATCATCTTGATATTCGGGTAGTAAGCAGTGAGCACTGGTTCTATAGGGAACGTTCTGGATGTGAACGTTCAAGAACGTTGACGTGTCATCACTGTGCGGACAGCCCAATTTGAAATATGGCCGTGTACACTGAAGCAGATTCACTGTTCCATCTGGGCCTCCACTTACTCGTTATTCCCCTCACACTTTACTCGGTTTCACAAACATCATTTTCGCCATTCGCCCGAGTCCGGTCCAAATGACAGTCGTCACTGTAGTTATATCCTGCGAACCAGAGCCGCTGTGTTAGTCAATATTCTGGGCTTCACTCATCACGGTCACTTCTCCTCTATTTTGTTGTGCTCAGATAGACGATAGATCTCGAATGGACTTGATGATTGTAAAATCCTTGGGGCTATCAGCCATCTAGGCACACACACTCCCTTTACTTTCCTGGTTCACAGAACTTTTGCATTGCATCCCACATGTCCCGCCCAGGTGAATGATAAAGGTGGTCAGGTATTCTCGCTGATATGACGCATTATCACCCATCTAGAATTTCTCGACACCATCTCGCGTCTGCTTTTGCTTTGCTCAGACACATGTTTTTTACGGTTTGACGGGTGTACTCAAGGCCTTACAAATTGAAGCTCCCAGTCTCGATTTCTCTGCTCTCTGGCATTCAGTACACCTAATCTTCTTACCGTGCCTTTTCAGCTTGACACTTGGTGCAAATTGTGGGTGCGCCGTTCACTGACTTCCAATAGTAATACAACAAGAAATGCGTACATAAACCTGGCCTTAAATATACACCGGAACACAAGAACTATAATAAATACGACGACGGATCCTCGACTAAATATCTCCTTCATGCAGAACACTCCGCAAGAATTTCCCTACACAGTACTGCTAGTTTCTACACGTACACGCTCCTGGAAGACAATCGAATTCATGCTGGTTTCTGCGTCGGATCAGACCGCGAGTTTGGCGTGGTATTCTCGAATGCTAAGGATGAGGCGTGGTCCTAGCACAAACATCTGTACGACGAAGAAAATTTGAAGAAGACCATAGATTATCAGGGCTCCCACGGAATTTGAATCCTACAAAAACGATGAACAATAGTTACACGCAGATGTCAGCGACAGGTGGGCACACCGTGATCTCCGGAGAGAGAGTAACAAACTGCAGGCAAGAGGTACCAAAAAAGCTGACACGAGCGGAACTTGAGCAGAAAATCATAAGCACCTTCACATTACAAGCTCACCTTGCAAAATAAAGCACGTGAGATTTCATCAACACTCTGGAAAAGTCCCCGCCGATGGTCGATCCTGTCAATGGGCCGAGTCGTCGCAGGTCACGGAAATGTTTCACAGCAATCCGGACTGACAGATACAGTGCAACGAACTCCCAAACAGTGTAGGGCATCCAATACAATGCAGTCAGAAGCTCAGCATCCCCCTCAAATCCATAATTGCATATATATGCATTAGAACCTAAGTTCTCCTCCGCAGAGTCTGGCGTTTGTGTAATGAGCTGTGTTCTTCAAGTCAACAAGTTAAGCTTACCCGGTACATTCCAGAGGAGTTCCATTACCGTCAGTACTACACAAGTGATGTTAACAGCCAGGAAAAAAATAACAAGGGAGATGAGCATGATTCTAGATCTCTGATGATACATGGCATGTAACCGAGCAATCATAATGACTTGCATCGTGTTTCAGTTGAGTCAATAGTAACACTGAGGTATTGCAACTGGAAAACTCACTGCCCAGCATCAAAAGTACGACCACACTTGTCAGAACTAGTGCATAGTCTGCAATAATGCCTGAAACACCCAATCAGCGATCACGCTCGTACTAGGACCCCACACTGACTTACACCTATCGAGTGATTATGTTGAGCCAAGTTGAATGGTCAGAATCTCACTTACCCCTACAAATGATGAAGGTATTCAATGAATTGGAACAAGATGGTCGCGGAATACCTACTGCATCTGTTAGCGAGACCGATGGCATAGTTACTGTGCTACCGGTCAGAAGAATCGAACGCAGTACATAAAAGACATACCCAGAACGCCGATACTGATCATGAGAGATGGGCTATTAGTACAGCACCAGCCTATTAGCCAAAATGACATACACAGAATATGGTAGTCCAAGATAGCGTATCTAGAATATTTTGGGGTCAGCACGACTGTCAATCATGCCAAAGTATAATATGAGGTACGCACAAGCAGGTATAACACAGTCATGAAAGACCAACGTTGCCTCTGTCGCAAGTTTATTATATTCTGTTGCCTTTGTCCTAATACAGTGGGACTGTGTCACTCACCCAGATGAGTTCAATCTATGACACCATTCTTAGCGAGTTGGCTGCTCCAGGGATAGTGAGATCAACCTACCTCTTGTCCGAGTGTTAATACTAAAAGCATCATGAGGATATTAGCGGTTTCCGAACACTGTCTTGCTCACCCCAGTCATACACGACTACGACGCCGGCAGCAACTGCGAAACCGCAAGTCAAAGTTAGATCGAGACATCTTGATGCGACGAACTCATCCAATAGATGGAAAAAATACTAGAATTGACAAACAGCCACGATATGGGAACATTTGAGGACTGGGACATATTTGAGTGTGTGAGTAGTACGCGGGGTGTTGGGAATTGCAACGGTCTAATGTTCGTGCTAGATATACATTGCTGTTCACTGCTTGTGTCGCCGAAATCGGCATGACGGTGATGAAGATATTGATCTCCGCCTTAAGGCTCTGGAAATTTGTTGAAGCTAGAAGTCTTCGATTGAATCACTTGACGTAGATTTTGATGTACAAATTCCAGTGCTCCGAGTCTGTATCAAACTCAACTCAAACTCAATTTCCGATTTCCGATCCTAAATTTCGTAATTTGCCAATGACTTGTTTGCCAATCTCATCGAGCTGTACACAGGCCCGCTTCAACTGGCCGTGTGTTAGGTTTATTGTCTCCTGTGTGTAATTTACCTTTTGATTTTGGGATGGTGTCCATACAAGTATTCAACAGATACCAAGGATGCATGCGGCAGTGCAATAATACATCACCATCAGATCAAGTGCACGATAGTGCGCTTTGTGGCATTGGATTCGCTCTATACTTGTCTCTCTTTGTTCATCGTTTTGATACGATCATGAGAGCCCAATGATTCGAGCGTACTAGGCGACGGACAACGTGAGATATACTTACTTCACTCTGCGTCACGGTTTCTTATCTGAGTTCTTTGACGTTACTAGTATATATGCCGCAGAATGATCATTCTTTTTCGATAAGAGTACTAATCGGATCCAGGCTGTTACGCCTCGGGCTCAGCCAGCAATGCCGAAGAGTGAGTACATACGTGTTTCATGCATATCACCCCTTGACCTGTATTAGATGGATGACTACATGGTTTCATAAGGAACTCCTCAATTTTTGCAAACTCGCAGCGAATCGTATACCACCACGACGCCTACGGCGATTGCGAAGCCGCAAGTCAACGTTAGTTCGAGACATCACCAACTAATACGACGAACCCATCAAATAGCTTAAATAAATATTTGAATTGATTATCGGCCACGAAGCGGGATCATTTGAGACCAGGGTCATATTCGAGGGATGAGTGTGAGCGAGTGAGGGATGTTGAAGGTTATGGCGATCTAGTGTTCAGGCCAGATATACTGCTGATCAGCGCTGCAGCCCTCGTATCGCCAAATCGGCATGACGGTGATGGATATCGCCTGCCTCCGAGTGTCCGAGTCGGATTCGAGGCCCTTGGTTGGTTGAAGTCAGTATTGTGCGATGTGACATCAAACAAATCTGGAAGTCTTAGGTATCGATTGAATGAAAGTATATTTTGATTTCCGACCAGTACTCATCTATACCTATTAGAGAACATTCTGGATGTGCATGTGAACGTTGGCGGGGATTGATATGTACTGGCGTGGACATCAGTGAACTAGCAGGAAGATCAGATGAAGTAGTGATTCACAAACATCTGTCACATTTGTGATGTCTGACCTTGAGAATGTGGATATGAAGCAGGGGTCTTCGATTATGGACAAAGTACTTCCAATCCCGAACTAGTAAATAAAAGCACGATTAAAGAGGGATTGGATGATAGGCTAAATTTGGGTTAGAAACTTGTTAGAAGCTACATGTCTCTGGTTCAAGGCGTGCCTAGGAGGCCTTAAAGTGGCCAACAGTCTCTGAATGAACTTCCTCGCTGATGGCTCTTCTCCACAAGGTCTACCTTTCGATGGCACCTGTGAGTTGAATGACTAAGTATCGTGCATAAGATCGGAACAAACGCATGCCCACCCCATATTATCCATCTGGACAGTAGGGAAGTTGTAACGAATTGTGCGTGAAGGGTAGAAGTAAGTACTATATCGCTGATTGACGTCTGTTCGAGCATATCCAGTATGTCAACTGAAAAGAGAAGGAGACTTACGGGGTCAGTATATGCCTCTGTTCCGAATAAATGCACCTGACAAGAAGATGGGAAGTGCTGAGTGGGGAGTAGAGAAGAGATCCGGGACTGGAAAAGTATCAATAAGATGCAAACCTCGATATTCTGACATACGTGCTTTGATCAGATCGCACTGGCTCTATCGTGTGCCCCAGAAAAGTAAAAGGAGAAGCAACCTGAGCAAGTCGTGAGACCACAGATGGCTGATAATGTGTCATACCTCGACGCCTTCATCATCATCCATCTGAGCCGCAGAGAAGGGATGCCGAATCGTGAAGGGTCGAAGTAGGGTGTCAATGTCCTAAAGACTACTAGTCGACTGATTGGGCATCGATAATCTGATTGAACCATCCAAAGCTGACCACTGTCAGCAAGTCGTGTCGTCAACAGCAATCAGCTGTGTTCAACCACGATTTAACGATGTGGAGTAAGCTAGGTTTAGGAGGCCTACAGGCTCGAGTATTTCATGGGAGGAAAGTGCACCTGACAAAGTATCACCAGCTGTCTGAGACAAAAGACGTGAGAAGCAACAGTGATTGTAAAAGCACATATGGCTGATGATACATCGCTCCTGCTTTCATGCTGTCCTCCTCTGCAATCATCCGTGTGGGCCAGGCATGTGGAAAGCGATGCGAAAGTATCGTGAACCAGGGAAAGTAAAAGCAGCGCGTCTGAGCTCAGACAACTGATAGTCAGAAAATTCCACACAATGACAAATTCCCTGATTATCGTCTGTCTGAGCACAAAGAAGAAAGGGAAGTGATGGTGATTGTAGAATTGTGCGTTGGGTTTTTGTTCAGGTTCTTGTGATCTGTGAATACACAGAGAAAGTAGCACGTCTGTTAGCGTGAAGCATCGAACCAGATCTGACACGAACCAAATTATTGACACCATCGTCGTAAATCAGTGGCACCCTTGAGTATGGCAACGGTCCTGCTCATCCACATGGACCAGTCGTTGGACTCGAGTGAAAAGAGTACGAGGGGTGAATTCTGTTTCTTAAAACAAAACCGAAGATTCGCAGGGCAAGAGATGGCTGATAAAGCAAGGTTTCTTCATGAAAATCACCGCTTGCCTATCGTCCATTTGAGCTGTCCATATATGGATGGACTACGAGGGAATATAACTTGCAGGGAGTCAGAACATATCCTAGACAAAAGTTCATAGAAATGCTTACCTTGAGCATTGAGATACATGGTTCAATCAGGTTGATGACTCATTGTTCTCGGGTGAGGTCAGGGTAAGGTTTAAGTTTGGGCGCAGATCAATAATTAAGCGAGTCTATGCTCGAGGACGGCGGACGCATGAGCACTGCTGTATCGATGGTCAGCCTAGCATATGTCGTCAAGAGTAGTAGAACAGGATAAACAACTTACAGCTGGCCAAAACTAGATGCGCTATATAAGCCGTCTCCAACACAAGTGCCACTTTTTTGGGATGCATACGGGTGGGCGTGAACACATTGTAAGTCTTAAGAGAAGACGCCATTGAGTTGTGAAATGAGTATGCCAGCTGGCTAAAAGGTACGTGTATAAATACTTACATGTGGATTTGAATCTTATGCCAGATTGGTGCGAAGATGAGCTGAGAGGAATAGTGGGATGAGTGGTATCCTGAGGCTGGTGAGGAAGTTAGAGCATTATCATGTTTAGAAATGAATACAAGGTGAAGGGTAGGAACGAAATGGAAAATATGAACGTAGCGTTATGTATACATGGGTAGCCAGCCGGACGTTTTGGAGTTTGTGGCGTATAAAAGATGTACACTAGCACTCAGCCTTTAGTGCAGCAGTACTCGCAGTAGACTGAATGGGTAGTAGAAGTGGCAGCCAATGTCCTTGAGCACGAGGAAGACTGTGTCTGGAGGACCTGTCACAGGAGCAACACTTTAGATAAGTACTAGGAAGACCAAATACTAGATGGAAGATAGTCGTTCCTTCTAATTTTGATACCAGTGCCTGTCCATCGAGCTTCACGAGCATGTCGATTCTTGTCCTCCATGATATGATCGATGCAAGAGAGTCAACAAGAGAGTATGAAGGGCGCCAGCGGACAAAATTCACAGCGGTCCACGCGCGAGCCCTGGTTGAGTTTTACTCCCGGGTTAATTGGGTTCGAACCCCAGCCCTCCACACTGTTGGACTACATGTCGACACCAGCAGCTTTCCCACCACTCACCCCAAGAGGTGTGCGATCGAGTAGTTCAAGACACTAACCTGTCGTAACTTGGGTACCCCCTACGCCTACCGTGACAGCGTGATGACAGCGTTACTGATCATGTAATTTAGCCATATTAGGTAGTCGTTCGTCGTACAATGTCAAGTCAAAATGAATCAATTCAACTATTGCAAAGCAAAACAGACAGCTGCAGCGTGAAAACGAGTACGTATGCGACTGGAATAGGTGCGTAAAGTAAGTAATCACGAATGTCCAGATGATGTATTAGAATAATGTGAATGATGATTTGATCCGTAATGCATCGTTTGATAGGAATCGTCCTCGAAGTCCGTGATGTATGCAGTTTTGTCGTCGTTATTACTTGAAGCAAACCATGAGTCGTAACGTGTAAATTGATGAGTCGTAGAATACATAATGAATGAGGTTTAAGAGAGAGAGATGCGAGTCATTGACGAGACACGTTGAATCGATATTGATGTGTCGTATTGATATTAATCAGTGATCACTCACGTGTTCTCGAAAATCACATCCAAGATCTGACATTTAGCAGGTACCGTCTTTACATGCTCGTGTTTCATTAAGATAACTATCTAAACCTATTCTACAGTAGTAAAAACACCCCCTTTACAGTACTCGCCTAACAATTTTACGATGATTTGAGGCTGCTGGCGAGGAACTTAAAATGTGTTGCTCGTAACTTCATGTGGCTATGTATTAATGTTTTTTTGCTTATCTAATGTTGAGCTCTGTGTTCGGGATTTTGCGAACGCACACCTCTTGACTCACCCCACACGCTTCACATGCAATGACGTCATCATGGACCGGCTGATGTCATGTGACATTAGCATGACTCCACCCAGCACTATTGGGAGCTTAGTCAACCCAAGTGTTGGAACCAAGTCCTGGGGACTTGCTCCCCTGGTGGTAGAGGCCTTATCAGCTTCGGTCGGGAGGATGGCCTGAAGTTAAATAATTAATACCACACCACGGGCAGTTTGCAAGTTCAGTCGGCACCACCGGTTCACACCCTTTCGCAATTTTGTGTCAAGATATGCCCTTATATAGGAATTTCCCACGTAAGCCGAGTTTCCTGCGCAACATAAGCTGCTGGCACCTGAAGATGCCAGTGCAATATAAGCCGTAGAACACGCAGTCATAGGGGCCTGAGGGTCACACCAAGAATATTGCTGAAGGATAACACTGGTCAGGCTATGCTGTCATATTCATGTATGATATAACTAGTACTGTAGTTATGTAGTCATGCATGTTTGTACTGTAATGAGAATCATAGATAGACCATGCATGCCACCATGCATGATGTGTAGAAATGAGAATCACAGATAGCAGACCATGCATGGTAGCATGCATGACTGCCACTGCGGCGGTCAACCTACCATACCATCATGCATGGCTCACGTGGATCGGCACAATTGTTCTCCCACTGTTTTATGCATGGTATCATGCATGGGGTGCTAGTACTAGTATTACTACTACCGCCACCTTACTATGCATGATATCGTGCATGACCCTGATACCATGCATGGTTACTGTACTTCAAGTTTTTCCTGCCCGGTTATGCGTGGCATCATGCATGGCCTACTAATCATGCATGATCGTCCGAATCTGCTGTATGTATATATGTAACACTACCACAAGACTTGTTTGCTTAATTCCCCCATGTCTTACTACTGTCATCCTGCTATTACTAGCCCGTTATTGAACATTTACCTTCGTATGCGCGTGATAGCGACTCTCTCAAAAAGCTAGTAAGTTCCCCCATTCACAACTCGGATGCTACAAGATATGAATATATTGCTCAAGATTACATTACGAATATGTTTGCTACGAAGATACGGGTATGGGGATTATCAAGATGCGTCACTAATCACTTTCAAGAAGACAAGAATAAGTAAAACGAAGAGTCAGATACCTGTGCACTAAGCCTGGGCCGTGGAAATAGCAGCCACCTTTTTTTTCCTAAACCAACGGTCAGTGGCCATTATTTCCGATGAAGCGTACGCAGTACTTAGCAATAGGCTCTCCACCTGCTTCCAGTCCGTGTTTACGGACCTTTTTTCCCCCCACGGTGGCCGTATTTTCCTTCTCCCGCATTTCGCTGAGGGCATTAGCGCCAATGGCATTAGCGGTTTCGTTGCGAGTAGATGGTTTCGGTGGACGTCTGGACTTGCGAGTAGTGGGTTCGGGCTGGCTGGTAGAAGCTGCGCGTTTAGCTTTACCACCTGCTGCCTTCTGAGGAAGGCCTGCTGGAACCGAGGGAGGATCGCCTGTGGGCACGGGTGGCAGTGGTGGTAAGGTGACCGAAGGAGACGGAGTGGGAACGGGTGGCAGCGGTGGTAAACCGTCTGAAACAGACGGTGTGGGAACAGGTGGCAGCGGTGGTAGGCCGTCTGAAACAGACGGAGTGGGAATAGGTGACAGCGGTGGTAAGCCGTCTGAAAGAGACGGTGTGGGAATAGGTGACAGTGGTGGTGAGCCGTCTGAAGAAGACGAAGGAGAATTGTCGGTGGCAGGTGGTGACGGTGGTAAAGCATGGCTCAGATGGCCACTGGATTGCTGGAGGTAGCTCGCAGGCTGGGGGAAGTTTGAAGGCTGGTAGTTCGAAGGCTGGGGATAGCCCATAGGCTGGGGGTAGGGGTAGCTAGGGACTGGGTTGAAATGGTTGAAACTGTTGAAATTTTGAAGCGGATCATAGATTGGTGGAGGGGCGAAAGTCCACAATTGAGGATTGCTGAGCAGTTGACCGAGATCCGCAGAGTGACCATCATTGCTGAAGTTGGTAGAGTTGGCGAAGTATGATGAGTTGGCATCATGCATGGCGAGATTTGCCTGACCCTCAGGCTGCTGGAGGCCATGCATGTTGATGGGTTGCTGGAGGCCATGCATGTTGATGGGCTGCAATGAGTCATGCATGGTGTCAGGCTTCTGAGTCGGATTGTCATGCATGGGCATAGCATAGTTAGGCGAATAAATATCGAGAATCTGCTCTTGACGTTCCTCCCTCCCGTCCAAAACATTCCCCTCACTCTGCGACACCTCTATTTCCTCCTCCGGCTCATCTGTGAAAGGGTCAGCATCTACTTTGTCTTGATCTTCAAGGTCCGTCTGGTCTCCATCCCCGGCCTCTCCGTTGTCCGCAGCTACCGCTCTTTTGGCATCGCCTTTCATCTCAGGTTCGGGGGAGGAATAGCCTACATCATTGTCGCGTAAGTGCAATGCCCTTTTGACAGTAACGATTAACTTACCTTGTACACCTTGAAGGAATTTCAGATACGTTCCAAGAAAGTGTTCCTTGAAGTCAGGCAATAATTGCGGGGCTGAATGTCCCAGCTTGGTGGTACCGACGTCAACCCTGCTACTAGTAAGCGCTCCATTTGTTCACAAGACATTCACAAACTTACAATGCGACAGAGATTTTGTTGTTGTTCGAGGGATCTGGCCCACCCATTAACACCAAGAACGAAAACCCAGTTTGGTGCTCGAGGTACGTGAGGATTGTGTTGAAGATAGCAGGTAAGTTTTCCTGTGCTCTGTTTGAATGACATGTTGCTCAACAAACAAATCAAAAAAAATAGTCGAGAAGAACGTACTCAAGCATATCCTCGGTGGTTGGTGATTGCTCCTCTTCATCTTCGTCCTCCAGAGCCTCGGCGTCTTCATCATCTGCATCAGTATTCGCCTTCCTCGATTTCTTCTTTGCTTTCATCCTGGCCTTGACGTCCGCAATAATAGTCTCATCGGCTTCTCGCTCCCAACATTGACGTGTGACCTCTCGTACAATCGTTAGTCTTTCACCTCTTGTTGTGGAGCCACGTTCGCTAACTGCAGCTTCGACAGTTGGACGGATATTGGTTTTATAATATAGTCGGGAGTACATTTCGGCCTCGCTCAGAGCTCTTGCACCCCGAGGCTGGAGGAGGTCCTTGAGTAAACGAGTGGCCCGTGTGGAAGATTGCGCCACTCTGCCTTTGCGAGATGCGGAATTACCCGAATGCCACGACATCCAGGTGCGCAGTTGCTTCATTTACTTTTCGGTTAAGATCTCAAGCTCACAATTAACTAACGACATCACCTTCTGACGCCTCTTTACTGCCTTCCCCTTTGCTGCCGATTGTACGGCATTCAGACCATCCTCATCGGGAAGTTCTGGCCAGAGCTCTTTATATATGGGCCATTGCTGCTCCCATTGCTCATAGATGGGGGGCCAGAACTTTGCATAGCTAGATTTAGTCGAGCACTTTTGATACCCGGGAAGCTGTGCCGTTAACCACTCCTTCTGCTCCTTAGATGTCCATTCACTAGCAACCATCTGTGAGATATATGTTAGGCAATTGTGTGAAAAATTGATTGGCCGCGCACCTTTCGCTCTCTTTGAATTTCGTGATGGGGATTTAACGTTTTGACGCCTGAGTGCAAAAATAACAAAATGAAAATTTTACAGCATCAATACAGCTCCATCAAGCCACAAGGCAATTGCCGAATGACATGAACACACGGCAGCACACGGCACGCTTGAGTCTATTAACCTGAATCTCATTGATGCGGTCACCCAATCTACACGTAGTACAGCTATCAACCTGTATCACTACATAATAATGAAATCGGATGTCAACTGATACCTAAGAAATCCTCGACTATGTGCAGATGTGATGTCATCATCTTCAAAAACACGCAAGAGAATGTCTTCAAGAAATAGTATGACTTGCCGGCACTGCATACCATCATCTCCACTTCTTGTAACTGCTTCTTCGGCCTCTTGAGCGATATCAAGTGCATCCAGAATAGGCCGCCGTGAGTCTTCGGAACGAGTGCTACCCGTATACTGCAACACCAGGTCATCCAAGAACTTATGGGTGGACCCATTGACAAGCCTATGGAATTTAATCTGCGGTTCAGATCTAAAGGTTTGTTGTCAAAGTGAGTTTGAAATGATATGGCGATTGAGTACATACAATCTAGTAGTGAGGTCGCTGGCTCCTGTATCGCCGCTGTCTCCTGTATCGTTTGACTCGGAGTTCTGAAGGGTTGTGCGTAGATACCTTGGATGCTGCGGATGCTTCGATGTACTATCATGATACTTTAATTTCATCTTTTTCAAGATGGCGACTTTGTTTCTGTTGGAGGATGCAATGAACACTAGCGACTGCGACTCGAAAGAACATGAACGTACCTCTCATAATACACCTTTCTGTATCCCTTAGCAGCTTCTTGGCGTTCTTTGTTGGACTTGTGCAGTTTTTTCCGAGCCATGGTAGGAGTGTGAAAGAGGTGTTGAATGTCGAGACTGAGAGAGAGAGAAAGACTAGTAAGTAGTACGAATGATGCGTGATCACATCCGAGTCGCTAAGTTACCTAATTCGAGTTTGAATGCCTGTTCGTTGTATGCACTGCAAGACTCAAGAATACATGCTCAGCAACATTTTTTCATGCAACATACCAAGATAAACGACTGTATTCATGAAATAAACAGAGTCTGATGCAGGACAAGGCCAGCATTACATGGTGGTAGGCGTGTTGTATGTTTTACCTGCCGCAGAATACTTTCTTAGGAGATTTATTTATCAGTGCCGCGTTCGTTCAACTACTGGCCTTCCCTTCACTTGTATGTTCGATCAAGAGAACCAATTCAGTATTGCCGTGACTTGGATGATACACACTATGAACAACTACTTGACTTGTATATACAGTATATCACGCCCCCAAGTACTGACAATTATTGCGTTCAATGGCTGCATGGATCCGTGCAATGCCTACTTCAACTGACGGACAGCGGCTATGGATAGCACCACTGACCCCCGTGACTTGGGGAGAAGTGTCTTCCCTGTTGGTTGATTGTTAAGTGCGTAAGATAGAGCCAAAAAAAGGCGTACCAAGTGGCCAAAACTCCAACACGTTTGCCTTTAATCACGCAGTAGAAGGGCCCTTCAGCAGACAGATCCGGAATCTCGTATGGGAACCCTTTATACGAAACTGATCTGGGCGGAAGCCCAACTAAGTCTGCGTTGGTCCCAACTAAGTCTGCATTGTTGCAGAGCGAGAGTTTCGCGATGGCTTCAGCAATACTGCCGATATCGGGTGCCAGTGTGGTGGAGGAGAGCGGTGGAGTGGTGGTGGAGGCTGGAGTAGCCTCAGCTCCCTCATCAGCATTGTCTTCAACATCACAATCGGCTGTGTGATCTTTCTGTCCAGGGTGAACGGCTGCTGACGGAATGGTCTGGCCACCATCTGCAATTGCTTGGATGATGGTAACGAGTGCATGGGCAGTGACAGAACTCATGTTAAGATTCATGAGTGCTGTCACAAGAGCATCTAGAGAGAGTCAGTGCACATTTTAAAAAAAATATCATAAACTTACCGACTGCGTGACTAGAAGACACCGAGCTTGGGTTGTTTGATGTCATCTAGTAAAGTAATGTTCGTGTTCGGGTTGAAGTGGAGTGATGGGAGAAAGACACTTACCGTCTGGCAGCTTATTTATGGTAGTACCATGGAGGCTCGCGACTGATTCTGGGTGGGAGAGGAAGGCGATAGATTCATCGCCCACAACGTAATAGTCATGGTGTATGCAAGTGTAATACTAGGTGAGTCTCAGGAAGGCTTGGCGGATGCGTCTAAATTCAACAGATACAAACAAACACTTCTTTGATTCACCACTGCAAGATCCTTGGATGTCGGGTGATGCAATTGATAAGGCGTGTCTCAAATTTATTCGCTGTGATGAATTCATTCGTTTTTTCATTCGTTTTTACTGTCTGCATTCACAATGGGCAAGAAAAAACAGAAGTTAGTGCGTCATACTGCTGAGCAGCTTGCAGACACGCCTTCAGCCAACATCCACACGGCCTCCATGTACACATTCCAATCTGGCAAGCCCTTAGTACGCACGGAGTCCCTGGTTGGCGCCCATGTTGCTCCCACAACTGTCCCCCCTACAACTCTTCTCCATAATGAGGATTCACCACCAGCATCTAACCAATGGCAAATATACCAAGCTGGCTCTTTCCTCGACTATATGCCGATTCCTGACGAGTTTCGCGTCGAGACTGAGACTTCGAAGAGGAAACGCACAGCCGGGGTAAGTTTTGTTCTTTATTCTCAACATTTTGCTTATCCTGTACCTACCAGGATCACCCCCTTGCAGCATGGCAGCCGGAATGCCCCACATTTTTGGACGAGATGATTCGCCTGGAAGGCCGCGGAGATTACGCCGAGGATTCTGTCTGTCGACACTGTCAAGAACATGCCCCAACCATCCGATGTGCAGATTGCTTCTTACAGGAACTCTACTGCCCTTCGTGTACTGTGGAACGGCACCGATGTCTGCCCTTACATCGTCTTCAGGTAATGTGATTCCCAAGATCTATACTTTAGGATCCGCTGACATCCGGTATTTACTATTATGCAGCGCTGGAATGGTAACTACTTCGAACGAATCACCCTCAAGTCATTGGGTTACGCATTCAGCTGGGGCACCGTATCGGAGACACGTGCTGCAACCCTCACCATGCGTTCAATGACGACTTCATAATAATCGACTCGACTGGAATACATGAAGTGGGACTGGATTTCTGTGCTTGTGGGACCATGCAACACACGTTAAGCAACTGCTACGCTCTCGACTCTTTCCAGCAACCGTTACTGACCCCAAAACTGCGGCTACTTTCGGCGTGCTCGAACAGTATCACTTACTGTCTTTTGAGTCTAAAGCCTCCGCGTTTGAGTTCTATCAAGCCCTCGCGC
>NW_024541389.1:0-72002 GCF_016758755.1 Suillus discolor | reverse complement strand
GGTTTTATATGGAAAAAGTTGGCATGTCGGAGGGCGCAGCATTTACGTTTCACACTGGTGTCTGTAATGCGCATATGAAGTACGTGCGTGCGAAGGCGAGCAGAAAGGCCAAAAGGAAAGTACAATCTGACAGCAAAGATAAGGAAAATATTCAAGCTCTCGAGCAAGGTGCGTCGTTTTCTTCCTCGTGTATTCACTCGCTGATACTTTACTACAGTATAGTAGTAACAATGATACTCAGCCAGTGCATGCGTCGCCGTCTGTCACACTCGGAGCCTCTCTTGCACGCGCTCTTCGACGCCTCTTCAAGTCGTAGCATAATACACATAGTCACTTCTAAATTTGCCGTACATTTAATACCTACTTCGACGAATTCAAGCCTGAATGATTTCTCCATGACGACGGGTTCCTCACAAGCTGGGGCTGCTCAGTTTGGGACGATAATCTTAACACTTCGCGTGAAACCCTGCAATAAAAAAAATCCTCAAGGTTATCTGCAACAATATCGTCAAGAAATTATGTACAAGCTTCAGCCGGGTTGCAAGCAACTATCAAAGATGCTCGTGGAAAGAACAGAGGGCCTCGAGCGATCGAGCCCAGTATTTGAAACGTGCACGCCTTCTAGCGAAGAAGACATGATGAAGGAAAGGGTATTCGGTCAAGCAAACAAGCTTACTTGCTTTCGCCTTCGGAAGATGCGAAGTCTCAGTGTCTCGTAAGCTTAATTGGAGTCATCCCGCAGAATTCGCATAGTTGCTGCTGCGGCCGGGTTTAAGCTGATTGACCCTCGGAGTAGTTATCAATTTCACTCTCATTCACATGTTTCGCCCTCATTGTTATGGCGCTGTCTTGCACTTTTCATGGTATCGTTGGTACAGTACGCGCACGGGTACAGGTACGAGTCCATCGGGAATGGAAAGAATGAGGGAGCAAGAGCTGATGCGAGAATCGGAGTGACGGCGTCCACCATGAGTAATAGAACAGACTGGACAGATCCACATCAATTGAGGTTGTTATATTATAATGATGGGCGATGTTTGAAATGAGTGTAGGTTAATAAAAACAAGTTTGAGACGAGTAGGGATTGCCTAATGAGCGCGCTTCAGACTCTCATAATGCGGCTGAGTTTGAATGCTTACTATATGCTCGATGAGCTTTGAGAGAAAGGAACAGCACAAGCGCGAGTGAGATCAGTCGCCAAGATCCTTGTGCGTTGACTATAAAACATAATTGATGTGTTAGACTACATAGGCACACAATGAAGAAATGCTCGATGTTCGAACCTATATTATATTTGAGATTGGCGTTTTGAGACTAAGCCTGGGCTAAGGAAAAATGAGAGAAAAAGACGGATAGGGATAAGCAGTCAAAACCTTCGAGTCACGGTGAGATAGCACTAAGTGAGGTTTCCGGAAAAATACGACACTTCCCGAAAGCTACCAAAACAAAAGGGCATGCGATGGGCAGGTAAGAGAAAAGGGTGCAAGCAAACGCGACAGAGGGAAGACGACAAGAAGACGCGTGTAGTAGGACGTGTTTGCTCGCTTAGTGAAGCCATGAGCTATGACTGTCACGTGGAAAATCATGTAATCACATAATTTGAACATGTTCAAGTTGCGGAGCAACCAAACGAGTCCTTTCGAGTTCCAAGTCCGTCTTAACCACTACAGCAAATACACAAATGGCCGTACGTCGAGTTTTCTATCATCTCCTCACAAGCTGATTGCCCCCAAGGACCTCATCGTTCCGATGGATTTCGTCCCCACTGCCCAGCAACACGAGTCGTATGAGCAGTTCGACTTGGCACGCTATCTGCATTCCAAGTGGTATATTCCGAGAAAGCTACTTACATTGCTATAGGTTCAACATCATATCTCTTGAACTGAGACTTTCATCTCGCAGCTATTGGCGCAACAACTTAAACGGGTAAGTAAGATACATCCTCAGCCTTTGCATACCTCAGCGCTGACTCTTCACTCCATGCCATCATCACCTTTGACTCTTAAAACACAGAAATCTTGTCGTTTAGCTGCACTGTTGACTAATGTTAGCCATAGAAGTGCCGCTGTCCAAGCGCGAGTCTCTCTAGCGTTGGACGCCGAAACTCAAAGGATGGAGATCGTGCTGAATTTCATTCGGATAGCAGCAATCATAACATCTTGTGATATCTCAATCTTGACCTCCCTTGTCCATACCTGCGGCCACCTCGTCCTGTATCTTCATCTATTTGTCAAACTATTGCCCTTCATCGTCCCCATCTGCCTATGACGTCGAAATGCCCTGTTGTATGAAAACGAATACCCTTCTCCATCCTCAATTATCGAATCTCCTCCATTAGTTGCACCTGTTCCTGCTCTTCACCCAGCATCTCTTAGTTGGCAACTCTTCTGTGTTCCTATTATTAAGGATAATCTATTGCAGTTCATATCTGAAGGCCCGTCGCAGTGCTTTTTGAGCCGATCAAATTGTTTATACAACGGCAATGTTGCAAGGTGGTGGTAAGCCCGCCGCAACCCTGATCGTTTTCCACAGTCATGGGTCATATGGCCTTGCAAAGGTAAGTGCAATATGTTCAGTTATAGTTCTAATCACACAGTCACGTCCGAGGCTGTCCGAATATGGTCATGAAGGCTTGAAGGTATGGTGCAGTGATACCGAACTGGGATCATAAAGACGTTTGCATGTGAGAGTTGTGGCTCAACTTGAAGCTTCCTAAGGTTTTTTCCGTTGAATTCCAGGGCAATCGATGAATTGCTACCTTTAGTAATAGTAGTTCATTAATCAGAACTTGGGTAATCGTTTAGAAGTCCGCTTTGGCTCTCACACTTGAAACCAGACGACTCGGACCTCTTGATTCACTGTGGCAAGCCATCCCCATCATATCATGTCCTCCTCACCTAACATCCCCACTACTTCTTCCAAACCTGACTCTTGTCCTGACCAGTTCGTACAGGACAGCGCTCATCATGTCAAGCGCAACTGTGATAATCGGAGCATAGGACCCAAATCCAAATCCAAATCTCCCATATATGATGCATCACAGCTTGAGGGCCTTCCCCCCATAGTACAGCATATGTCGTGTTATGCGAAGCGTGCAAGCTCAAGATTCAAGCCCTATCGGCTTGGCAGGCATGTTCCTAACGCACTAGAGCACCGTTTCATGGCGAAAAGTGTCATGAAACATCCAGATGGTGTTATCAGCTTGGCAGATGTCCAGCAGGTATGTTAACTTTATTTATACCACAGATCCTGACATATTGACGAGCATTATATCAGGGAAAAGATATCTTGAGAAGAGGCCTGCAGCATATGTCAGACGCGGCCCTGCGGTCAGCTGTCATCGCAAAGCGAGCTGATGCAGAAAGCAAGCGCTTACACGCTCTTGCAACAGCTTGGGACCTCGAATCAACCGAAAGACATGCAATACTTCTCCAAATGATTCTCCACGACAATGCGGAAGACTATCTTCACAGCCTGGAAGATGCTCATCTCTTCGAATCGATCATGGTCAAACGTACCCGCCAGCAACTTGAAGATGACGCGGATTTCACAGTCGCTGCATATAGTCATGATGTTGTGGCACACAGTATAACGGACAACCAACTTGATCAACTGGAGGGCATCAGTGCTGAGCGGAATGTTCCCTTAGAGGACCCTGACAAATCAGACTCGGAAGATGTCGAAGATCGCTTTAACGATTACTTGGATTTCATACTGGAAGGGACGAAGAATATGATCGCGGTTGGCTGAGGTGAGGCGAGTATTATTATAGGAAACTGTCTTGCAGTACTGATCGCGCTTGTGGTCTAAATGACATGACCTACAGGCCAAATGCATACCTGCGTTCTATCATTCTCGTCAAATATATATAACGTACTCACATCAGCAGTAGCAAACAAGAAGAACAAGAAGAAGAACAAGAAGAAATGGACTTCACTAGTATACCATCATTTGCTACCAGTACTGTGTTGACCAAGACGCGGTCACGGTTGCCGAGTTCTTGACTATGTACACGAGATGTACATCATGATTATTTACTAGGACAGTTCAGTTACTGCTTGAAGTAGTACATCTTGTCAGTTGTAATTTGAAGCCGGAATCTAGTAAGCTATACCTAATATAAGTTACCGTAGGACTCAGACCATAACTTATGCCACAGAGGTGACTCGGTGACTCGGAGTCTTTCGAAATTCAACTTGAAGAACTTCGACGCTTCGTCTGATACTACTGAGGGTACATAGTCACGCTGGTGCTAGTGACGGTCATTCTGTTGAACGTTTCCTTGATTTGCGGAGAACCGTCACGACTCCGACAAGAGCTGCGGCGGCTGACAGTCTGATTCGGCCCTCGACGAATGTGCAAAAAACTTCTATGGCTTTTTCTTCTATTGCTCTTCATTTATCATCAGATCATGGTAGCCTGCAACGCTCCAGGCTGCTCCTGGGACCAGAGAACTGCCGATGCTCGAGGGCTTAGTAGGCATCGGGCATCATGTCGATTCTACCATAATTCCAAAGTTCTAGCAAGTCAGAAAAGACAAGAGAGGGCGAAACAAGCAGCCAGAGCTCCAATGGTCCTGCGGCGGTCGCCATTAGTGAAACCAGACTCAGTTAGTTCTTTGGTGAGCAGTCTTTCCTCGAGTTGGCAATGACTCGTCTCATGAACCGTTGCTCGATTGTCGTATACGTGACCTCTAGCAAATCATACCACCTGTCCAGCCTCACGTGGAGAGCTGCCGCCAATCAAAACCCATCATGCCGTGCAAAGTGTCTAGTAGGTACAAGACTTGGGCTGGCATGTCACGGTCTCCCGGCTACGGCACAGTGCCAGGTCTCAACTCAGAGCACCGTCATGGCGACCTTCAACAACTTGAATCCCAGTCAATGCAGCCTGAGCAGTTTGATCATTCTGATGCTTTGGGTAAGGCTACGCCTGAGTCTTCCTAGTCGGGCTCCCCAATAATACTCACCTATTCTGCTCTTCCGAATTATTCAGAAGAACTTGGACATTCGCACCATCTGAGACGGATACCTCGACCTTTTGAAGATGTTCCTCTGCCTGATGAGGATGCCAATTTCTCGGATAATGTTGATATGCCGCCCACTGGACCCCAATCGAGAATTCGGAGGGTCCTGCTGACATTACGGGACACGCTTCAGACTACGTTCAATTCTTTTGGACTTTGCCGATTGTACCCTCGCCGCCCGTCCTTCGAGCCAGACAAATTTGTCCCATCCTCGCTACTTTCGACGACGTGTCCGATAGTCATGCAAGAGACTGATTCACCTGACGTCCTTCCACCTCCCTACCCTTTTCCCAACATGACCGTTTATAGACTCATGTCTTGGATGAATTCCGGGAGCAATATGAAATCCGAGACTGAAGTTGCCCGTCTCGTCAAGGAAGTAATCTTGGCGGAGGATTTTGACAGTAAAAATCTAGAGGATTTCTCAATCAGGAAGAGTTTACGCGAAATGGACAACGTCCCGGGCAGCAAGACCATATTTCCAGATGACTGGATCCAGGCCAGTGTCACCATCGAAATCCCTACGAAATCAAAAGAGGAAGAAGCAAGACCTTTTTCTGTTCCAGGGTTCCATTTTCGCCCCCTCACCCAAGTCATTCGGTCAGCTTTTGCGGATATTCAAGCAAATGCGTTTCATCTTTGGCCTTTTAAGCGTGTATGGAAAGACCCGTTGGACAATCATCAAGAGCGGGTATTTGACGAGTTGTATACCTCCGACTCTTGGCTGGATGCACAGGACGAGCTGCAGAAACTCCCCAAGGAGCCCGGATGCTCACTGGAACGGGTAATTGCTGGCCTCATGTTTTTTTCGGATGCCACACATCTGGCAAATTTCGGAACGGCGAAGGCCTGGCCCCTCTATTTGTACTTTGGAAACTTGACTAAATATGCACGCTCTGCGCCAAAGTCTGGTGCATGTCATCTGGTGGGTTTTCTGCCGTCGGTGAGTGTTCTTACTGTAGTTCCAAACGTCACTTTAATATTTCCCCATCAGTTGCCTGATAAAATCAAAGATGTCTTGAGCAGCTTGCCTCGGATATCAAAAAGTGGTATGGCTGCCCTTCATACCCACTGTCGACGCGAGCTGTTTCAGGGGTGTTGGGATATCCTCCTGGATAAGGACTTTCTTCATGCATACCTGTCATGGTATTGTACTCAAGTGTGCCGATGGAGTATTTCGCAGGATTTTTCCTCGTATATTCACTTACTCCGCCGACTATCCCGAAAAGTACGTCCTGTCTTTAAATATAGGTATAGTATATCGCTCAATAAGTCTCAGGGTTTTAATTGCCACTATCAAAGATATGGGATTATGCCCTTGTCCCCGTTGCCTCACGCCGAAACACATGTTTAGCTCTCTAGGCCTCCTTAAGGATATGAAGAGTCGTATAAATAGTCTTCGAATTTACGTCAAAACCAACATTGTCAAGGCACGAGAATACATTTATCGGTCAGGACATACGGTAGATGGTACGAAGGTGGAAGATGTAGTCGGGGAAGGCTCATGGGTGCCTGTTCTAGTAAGTGCGATGTCTGATGCTTTGTCATACCGGCTCAGATGAGTAACCTACAGAATAAATTTGCCGAGAAGCTGGGAGGACTGGGCCTTGACCCATTCCGTATGCTCGTTGTAGACTTTATGCACGAGTGCGAGTTAGGTACCTGGAAGGCGCTGTTCACTCACCTCATCAGGCTCCTTTATGCACTACCAGGTGGAGTCCGACTAGTCGCAATTCTAGACTGGAGGTAGGTGTAGTGTTTTTACTCCAAATTAAGTTGCGAATTCTATTGCATTACAGATTTCGTCAGGTCCCAACTTTCGGTAATGGTGTAATCCGAACTTTTGCGAACAACACGTCCGAGATGAAGAGACTGGCCGCTCGGGACTTCGAGGATATGTTGCAGGTTTTTGTCTCTGTATTTCAATGTTATTTGGCTAACATGCTAACGCCCTGTATTTAGTGCGCGATACCTGTGTTCGAAGGGCTGTTTCCTGCTCAACACGACGTGATCGTGCAGTCTCTTCTTTATAGATTCGCACAATGGCATGCGCTTGCCAAACTAAGAACTCATTCAGAGTCAACTCTCGCTGTCCTGGACGAAACATTCAAGAAACTCTCGAGGCAGCTGCGGAGGTTCCGCGACTTTACTTGTGCTACCTTCCGGACTGTGGAACTACCAAGAGAGAAGGCAGCTCGCCAACGGAGGTTCGCCCAGTGTGAGGCTGGACCCAATAATACGTCTTCAGAACCTAGCGGACCGAAGGTGAAAAAATTCAACCTAAACACGTACAAGTTCCACGCAATGGGTGATTATGTGCGAACCATCAAGCTCTTCGGGACTGTAGATTCTTTCACCACTCAAATCGTAAGTGTTGTCTCTTTCCTAAGCCGCAAGAACTTGAACGCTTCTGAAATTATGTTATTGGTTAGGGAGAGCTGGCGCACAGGGCCCTGAAAGCGTTTTACCCGCTAACTAGCAAGCTGGACACTCCAGCACAGCTCGCCAAGCACGAGCGCAGACGCCGTTTGTTAAGGCGAGTAGCAGAACTCGGCGGAATCTCATGTCATGAATCTCCGGCCGATTCCCCTGCTCCACCGTTGTCTAACGGCCACCATTCTATCGCAAGCAGTCGAAACGATCCAATTTCGCTGTTTGCATTCCTCCAGGAAAACGACGATGATCCAGCTATAAAGGTAAAAAATTGTTGCACGTTTAGCTTCGTTGGACACTTATGACGACTTTTAGAACTTCATCCCGAGGCTGAAGGACCACATCTTGTATAGGTTGAAGAAGTTGGATGTAAGTCATTGTGATCACGCATTCACGGATGAGGAGCGCAACACCGTCATCATTCCAGACAATATCATCTACTCCGTCCAGACAATGCAGGTATACTATACGACGTACGACATGAGGCGCGAATATGACACCATCAACCCCAAGACACATGGTGATGTGATGGTGCTCTCAGGAGAAGACACACCCAGCCACCCATACTGGTATGCTCGGGTGATGGGTATCTATCACTTGGATACCTGGCTTCAACTCGGGGGCGAGCGAACCGAGGAACAGCACCTCGAGATCCTCCACGTCAGATGGCTCGCACCCCTAAGATCGCATCGATCTGGCGTACAGCACGCTCGCCTTCCTAAAGTGGCATTTGTGGAGGAGTCGGATTACGATGCCTTCGGATTTCTTGATCCCGGACAAGTGATTCGAGGAACTCATCTGATACCTGCATTCGCTTCGGACCGTGGTGAGAGCTCGCTTCGCCGTGGAAAATCGCTAGCTCGTCCTCATGGGGAACTGGACGACTGGGAAATGTTTTATGTTGGAATGTGAGTGAAATACATCTTCTGGTAACTGGGTGATTCTAATTTGTCATAGTTTTGTCGATCGTGACATGTTCTTACGTTATACTGACCTGGGCGTAGGACACCCGGTGACTTTGCGGAGGATTGTCAGAGGTTGTTTTGACCTACAACTACAGGCGTCGGAAGCTATGGATGTCGATGAAGGCGGAAACGATGGCCACGAAGAACAAGAAGAAGAACAAGGAATGGGCGTCGACCTTACCGATGAGGAGTCAGAGGACGGATGGGACGACTCAATTCTGGGTGAGGAAGAATCTGATGGATTTGATGACCTGGGAGAAGAACTTCTTGAGGAGACATCTAATGACCTCTCATTTTGAATTAGGTCCGAATTTGTAACTTCAAGTGACCGTTTTGACCATAAAATATGTCAGTCGGAACATTGACGTGCTTTCTAGATCTGCCAGTCATAGTAGTACGCACAGTTCAGACTCCTCCGAGAATTGATCGCTCCCGTGACTCCGACGGTAATCGCGTCTATGTGCATAAATGGCAACCAAGTGACCTACTACTTTAGGCTATAACCAGCGACTTGTTACGGCGTAAACTCCACGCTGTACGCCCGCCGCTACTTCAATTTTCAGGGTTTCTTAGACTAACCCAAAAATGACTTAACACGGGCTACTAGGGCAGAAGCGGTTGTGACTAGATCACCAAAACGGGCTCGAGACAGACTGCCAAGTAAGGTAAATTCCTATTGCCTATTTCGAGAAGGTTTTCACGACACGATCGTCTGGAGGAAGTAGTATATAAGACGGCCTCGGAGGTTCAACTTGCTCGTTCACCTTTCCTTCTCGTTCGCCCCTGCTTCATCTCTGATATGTTGTCTGAGAACGCCCCTCTCGATGCATCGCATTCTGTCCAAACGTCTCCTCATGCTAGGGCGAAACGAAAAATCGCCGCCCTCATGGAGGAAGTCGACCTTTTGAAGCAGGATAAAGCCACTAAGCAAAGGTGCGCACATCATTTCTCGGCCACTCAAAGTCTCATCTTCATTAGGAAGACAATCTATTATATTTCACAGGGACGAGCAATTCGCCGTATGGTGGCCCTTTACAGTCCTATAGAGGATCTAATCGCCGAAAATGACCGGCGCTGTGAAAATGATGATGAGTACAGTGACTTCACTCCGGAGTAAGTAGTACCGTTGTTCGTATTCTTATGTTTGTTTACGAAAAGAACAGACAAAACCGCCTCCAACGTGGCTACATTGAATTCGTTAAGATATTGCCGTGGGTTCACGAGAAGCTGTCAAGTCTTGACCACGAGGAGTCGGAAGACATGCTTCGAAAGGTACTTTCCGACATCATTCTGTCCACTTCTTACTCATTTTCCATATAGCTCAGGCGAGGCGCAGACTCAGCTCGTGGTGACGACACGGGAACTCTCAAAGAGCTCATGGCGTCATGGGTCAATATCGAATGTAATCCGACCCCTCTCATCAGGACGGATGACAAGCATCATCGAGGTTTTGTGAGCGACGCATGCAGTAAACTGCTCTGCCCAGCGGAATGGCGCTGGGGAGACCCAGTGTAAGTGATGGTCTTTGTCTCTGACATGGTACTGATATTTTGAGGCCAGCATCAGGGCTGGAATTCGTGACCGTACGACCTCCTTCATTGTATCTGAGAATTCATGGCCAACGTTTATGTATGAAAACTACCAAGCTGACGCCAATAATCTAGAACGTGGGCTTTTCAAGTCGAAGCTGTTGGTTATGGTGAGTAACCAAAACATTTCAACTAATTCACATTTCATCGCATCACAGGGGTTCAAGGCTATCTTTACCTCTCCATCCTCTGCCAACGAAGCCGATGGCGACGGCGATGGTGCAAACATCATTGAAAATAACCGACGCGCACGGAGACGATTGGATCAGGTCAAAGTGAAAACATGTGTGGCTTCTATCATAGGTATGCGGAAGGTGACTCCCCGTGCCATCGCGTATGCAACTTGCCAAGTAATCATAAATGCTTGCTTTTAACTGTAAGGCTGAAATTTATTTTTTGTAGATCCGTTTTGCACTTTCCAATGTCTCCTCTTGGCGCGCTGTAGACGGAGACTTTGATTATCAGATTTTCTGGGACAACATCGTGGATTTCTTTGAGGACGCCCCAGGTCCAGCAGCACGAGCCAGGGTCAAAGAGCTTCTTGAATGGTGGACTCGGTCAGCCATTGATTGTCACTGGCTCACTTTGATCGCTAACCCCCTGTACAGAAAGGTTTTCGGAAAAAACCATTGCGAGGACTTGACGATGGACATTGTTTCCCGAATGTCCGTCAGCGCTCTCGCTGTCCAGAGACAGGAGATGGAGAACGCTGTATTTGACTCTGAATAGTTGCTTACCTGCTGCTGTAGTCGTACATACTAGGCCCTACCTATACTACTAATATCATCAATTGTCTTGTGATCTGCAAAATTGATGTGCATATAGTTCTGAAATAATGTACAGTGCATCCTATCTGACCATAAGTCGCCTAAATATTGTCACTACCGCGAAATCTTTGAAGTCAATTATCCAATGCGTCATTGTGTTCCAGATGCTTCTCGGTGAGCAGTTGCATCTGGCAGCAACGGACTATAAAATATATACATTGAGAAATTATATGTACTCTGGCATAATCTGTCAACGAATTTGTGTCTAACATAACATAGGACGTTGTCTGTGCTCTAGACAATATACCACTCAAAGTGACACTTGTCCAACATTCAGTCAATACAGACAAACTATCAATGTACTGCTTCAAGCGATGATCTGCTAATAACTAGTCAATACAGACATTCTGTCCATTGAGAAGTAATTTTCACTCCAACATATCCTGCGATGTCATTTGCACTCGATTTGATGTATTGTTCACAGTGATGGCTATGAACAGCTTTGCTGTTATTCTTATTTTGCAACAATGTACTACCTGAAGGCCGAACGAGAGGCATCTGGACCACTAGTGACATCGCCGAAACATGTTCCATATTCACACATTCCAATCTCCCATCTTTTACCTGTCAGTTTTGATCCATATTTAAACTCATGAACCTGTGCCCACTCGCTTGTTCTCAGAGCCATCCAAGTTAAAAAGGTCGCGAAGCAAATGATGCTAATAGGTTGGTGTGGTTATACATTTCAACCTCATTTTTCACTCTGCTGGAAGTGAACAAGGCACGGCGTCTGCGCGATACTACAACTTCTGTAGGACGTGTCACAACTAAATACAAGTGTCGTGTGATGGGATACTCACAGAAGGTTGTGTGAATATCCAAAGCAATGCATAAATTTGGGCTCATTTGCTTTGAAGCATCCGTCATGTAGTTGAGGAGTGTACAAGTTCTTTAGAATTTTTGGGCTAGGGAGGCCAGAAGGGTTAAATTGCGAAGATGCCAATGATTGGGTGGGATTACAGTTTAGCACGATCATTATGTATGCTTGTAGCGCTACACCAAGTTTTAAATCATTTGTAGATATGGTCACTACCGGGAACTCTTTGAACCGGATCAAAATTGGAGGCTTTTGATTTTTCCCGAAGATTAGTGACGAACATTGAAGATTCCAAACAGATGTCGTGAAGTCAAACGGGACAAAAGTTTGATTTATCTCTCAAGCATCCGCTGCTCCGCAAAGGTAACGCTTTTTCGCACGGATTCCCAATCTATATCTAGCAGACAAGAATCCAACACCTTGAACGTTGCTTTCCCTGTGGGACTTGTGTTCCAGTAAGTTTCCATTGCACAATAATATTGCTTTTCAGCGACAGACTGGGAAATCTATGCATTGAGAAATCGTGTGTACTCTCACATACCTCGGAACTGTATTTGTGCTCCGTATAATGCATGGTTCTGTGCAACAGTTTACCAACAAACATTTTGCGTGCGCGACTCCGGTTCTTCTATGTCATTGCAACTCGGCGTCCATCGAGCAGTGATACCTACTTTAACACAACTCAGAACATTGTCACTATTCTATGCAATATACCACTCAAAGCGACACTCGTCGAACATTCGGTCAATACGGACAAACTATTCGTTGAGAATTAATGTCTACTGTTACTCACACTTTTTACCAGAGCAAGTTACTCGCCCATTCGGTAGTCATCCGCAGCGAGCAAAAATATATTGTGCAAAGACCAAATGACACCGTTCTCTTCACTTATGAGCATCGCCCGAGTGTCTCGTAGTTCTGCACGCTGCAACCTCCTTCCTTGTCCTTCTCAAACCAGGCTCATATTCCAATGCATGAACCTGTGCGAGCACATTGTCTCCTAGACCCGTGCCAGTGAAAAAGTCCTCGAGGCAAATAGGGCTACCAGGCCCGTGTACTTGCAAATTAGTCTTTCCTCGACAATGCCAAACATTCCCATGTGAAAGCGGGTGGCAAATTTACGCTGATTGTTGCGATGCTTAACAATATATTACTTTAAATATCATTCTCATTTGTTCACAGGTTCTCTGATGAAACGTTCTGCTTTCCTGACCTGGACTTGGACTAGTAGCAGTTCATGCCACGATGCGTGTGGGCTTGAATATTCACAATTGGTAAGTAGCTCCAAGTCTTTCAGAATCAGTTGAAAGAGGTTCAGCTGATCATGATTGCTAGGTGTGATACCGTTAGGCTAATACTGACGCGGCGATATTCTGTTTTGTCACTGTGTGGCGTCTTAGAAATTGCCCTACAGTTGAAGTCGCCAGTGCTTGTACTATTCTCGGACCATTGCGTTTCTGAATGGAGTTGCTTTCCCTAAGCGTTATGCTCAAAGATTCCACGCAGTACTCTCCCGGACATAATATTTTTCGCGATGATGGGAAACCATTTGGTGACCCAGAAAGGTTCGGTACAGATGCTGCACAATTTCGTTCAAAGTCGTGTGACCCCTGCTTATGGACTTGGTTGAGCAATGGCGCATTCGTTTGCACATCGATGGTCTTTTCCATGCTATGCCATGGCGTTCAGCTCCCTTGCACCACGACTTTCCTGTATCAGTTTATACTGCAGGTGAACAGGCCTTCATTTGAACAGCCAACGAATGGTTTCAATGATTCATCACAACTCCAGTAAGTGGTGTTACGAATTCCATGGTCGTGTGGTTCAATGGCGCGCTCGACTTCTGTTCTGTCTACCGCCGCGTCTGGCCCTCCTTTCCCAGAAATTCAGATACCGCTTGGACCAAAATGGCCCATCATAGTGCGTCGTTCCGTTTTGTCCCATCATGCACCCCTCAGTGATTGTTTGAAACCCTGTACTAACAGGACTAACTCGGATGACCGTGAGTGGATGCTCAAAACATGCATAACAGATTTGCGTTCGAAAGTCAGGTATCCGGACAAAATTGGTGGAGGTTTCGTGGTCTCTTTGGGATTCGCTCACCAAATACATTATCTGGCAAGTCATACACTCCGTTCGTTCTTGGCTCACACATGTGTAGAACTTGCTTCGCACAACCTTTTGGTTGTTGGAGTATCGTAAGCCCACAGGTCTTTCATTCCAAGGCACCCCGAAGTAGTCCGTATGCATCTTGGTAAATAGTCTTTCTGACTTGAGGACCAGGTGGTAACTTGTACTCGTGATATGCTACTGTTACGCTTCATATCACTGCATCGGAATGATCAGGCTGACAACATGTGTCTGACGTGACGATGATAACATGGGACTGGGTACAATGGAGTATGAGACAATTTTGCATTGTGCTAACAAGCACGTTGTTCCATTAAACAAATCAGAGGCTACTCGCTTAACACTATTGTCGACGGATGTCTTCCCAAATATTTTGCAAACTTTGGGAGCTTGTTAGAATTGTCATGTCGTTGGTGCGTTAGTAATCTAGATTCGGCACTTCAAGTTAAAGTCGAAAATCGATGTCCCAAAGCAATGAGGTTCATACCATTCACCGTTGATTGATGACCGCACAACTATGCATTTTCTAGCCGCACCTCCGTTGATACGTGGTCACTACTTCCGGTTGACATCATTCAGTATGGAATAATTTTCACGCAGAGTTTGACGCTTATCTCCGTGGGCGCTATCTTACTACGAGAAGTGTGCCCGGCGCCCAAACGAGGGGTGGACAGCTTGTGGAAAAAAAACAGCGGCAAGATGAGCAGTCAGTTGCATGTAAAATGGATTGCAAATTGCTTGACAGTGCCTACACTGCGGCCCGCCATGAACATAGGTACCCTGGGATAGAAATCAAATTGAATATCAAACACTTCTGTGACTACATCCACCATCATATGGAGAGGATGCAACAAGAATGCGATCAAGGGGGATAGGGCAGGTCCACGTTATCCTCCAAGCGGACCCAACTGGATCTAGGGATAAACACACGATGCTCGTCGATCCAATCTAAAATCTTCTCAAAGTTTCTACATTCGTGAGGAGAATTGAAATCAGCGAGCGGATTTGTCCTTCCCTCGATCCAATCATGAGTTATCAGGGTAACATCACCACTACACATAGTGAACTGCCTGAGTATCTCAATGCAGTGGTCTAAGGTGCGACATGAGCAGGTTGTGGGCAGAGCAAGAAGCAATATACTCACCGACATGGCGACGAGAGAGTTCGTGGGATTTATGCATGCCCCCATTCTCATGGTACTCGTTACCCCAGCTGACTTTGCGAAGTATGTCCTACAGGAATTTAAGCAAAGATCGACCAGCCTCTGTGTTTTACAACTGACTAGGCAATGGAGCTGGTGAATGACTTCTACAGTTGCTACGTAACCTCCACCGTATTCGTCCGGATACCTAGCCATGGCAGGAGAAGGTTTCTCCCCCGTTCTGAGCAGTTGCTCATGTGTCATACGGAGTGGGCGCACTGGGAAATATCATATTCAGTGGATGTCTATGATGTAAGTGAAGCATAGGGCACAACCATCAGAAGATACCCTATCCCAAATGGCGTCGAGCTCTGGGGATGGAGGGCCACTATATATGGAAGGTTTGTCTACGATAGTTCCGTTGAACTTTATGATGCCGATGGATTCAATTGCCTCGTTTGCTGGAGCTGTGATGGGTAAGTAAGGTCTTGTGCGCCGACTCTAGTCATCCACGTACAATATATAACTACGTCATCCATCGAAGGTGACCGTGCCCATTGTATGAAGAACCACAGAGTTATGGACATCAGTACACCATGGCTTAGCCAAGGCCACAGGTGAAGGAAGCGTGATTTTGGTGGAAGACTGATTGTTATACCACTACCAAGGAGCTTGGTATTGTCATCGTCGATCCCATCTAAATGAGAGTATTGAGAGTAGTATTCCTCATTCATGAGTCGCGAAATAAAATCAGGATCCGGAGTGGATGGGTCAAGTGTGAACCAGACAGCTTGGACGATTAAGTGCCTGTGAATAAATGCTTACTTCTATTTATCCCAGAAGCTGTGACAGTGCTCGGCGAATCTCGTGAGGCTTGAGTGGGCGGCGCCGAGGATCTGGTACAATCTTTCTGGATCATTGGACTAAGAGAGCAAATGGAGTACGTTATCTAATCTCCCAGACCCTTTCTCAGGTCTCGAAGCCACGTTTCATGACATGGCGACTCGTTATCCCCTTTCCTCTTATTGCGCTTCAGACTACCCCAGCCTTGAAACTTTCGTAGTTAGGTCGTGGGAGCAGCACTTTTGAGATTCCTAGGACAACATGATTTCCTGTGGTCTTGCTGGCATATCTATTTGTCTTGCGGGTACACAAATTGGTTACAAATGGTCCCTGCAGCTTCCCACCTGCAGGCTCCTGTAGGTCAAATAAATCGATATGTCCGTGACTCATGATCCGGAGAATAGCAATTCTAATTACCTTCAAAATTTCGGGGCTTAAATACGTCGACACTCAGCAGCGTTGCAAAGCCCATCAGCTTGCCGCATCTGTGATACTGAGGAAGTGGTTACCAATGCGTCGGACAGATGCTATGGTACGGTCCGATCCATTGTCGGTCATCATCAAGGTGTTGAAAACTAAAACTTGAGCATTTATCTGCGCGATGAACGGGGAGTGGTGGGTAGGTGCAAAAGACTGAGACTAGTGCGTAGTACTTGAGACGAGAGATTTCAAGGCTGCGAGTGTCTGCGAAGTGGGAAGAAGTTGCAATATTGAAGCTCGTGATCGCCTAATGCACGCGTGGACTAGCTTACATAGCTTAGTTAGTTCTAAGCCTTAACAGTCAGAAAACAACTAATTTCAGTGTTACATAATCTATATGTAATGATAACGATCGATAACGTTCAGTGAGCCATGTTGTTTCAAATAGCTGCCACGTCACTAAGGCTAACTTCGAAAGGACCTGTTTGCACCACTGCATGCCAGTTGGCAGAAACTGCATCATGACGTTGTCATAATGCAGACGCGTCAACGCCATCTGGTACTCTTTTTACTGGCGCAGATGTGGAGAGATATAACTGGTTGGTGATACAGATCAATGATTAATTGGTTCATCCACCATGCTTAATCGACATCCCCATAATGCATGCAGCACACCATTATAGGTGCAGCATTTCACACAATTTAAGGGCTCTTGGACCCAGATCGCGACTCTGCCCCTGCTGAGCCTGCTGAGTGCTCCCTCGTATTTCACTAACAAACGGAATCACTTTACTCAAAGGCCATGATCAAATTTTTTCGCAGTACTCTCCTATAGATACTGTCGACGACGACGATAAACTAGCAAAAAGGTTCGGTACAGAATCTTGTCCCAAGTCACGTATTCGTCGCTTGTGGTTGTCCCATGGCGTACTTATTTGCACATCGATTCTCTCTTTTGCGCTATGGATGCGTACACCTTCTACTCAGCTGCGCAACGACATTCCCAGTATATACTGTAAGTGGACAGATCACATCGAACAGTATAGTCATTGATCTATCACAGCTCCAGCAAGTGTTGCTGTTGAGCCCGTCACTCTAAGGATAAACGGAACCCTCGACTTTCCTTCTATCTATCGTGGCCCCCCCTCCCCAGAAATGGACGCCACTTGGGATAGGATATCTCGTAATGGTACGTCGTTGGTCCTGTTATGCTAATTATCAATTGTCCACCTCCATGAAACCCAGTGGGACCAACTCGAATGACCCGTGAGGAGATGCTCAAAGCAGGCACAACTTTGACAGAATTGCGCTCGAAAGTCAGATATCCGGACGAAGTTGGTGGGGGGTACATGGCCTCTATGGAAGTTATCCACCAATTGCATTGTGTGGTGAGCTATACTACACCGACAATTTATTCATTCTTGGCTCACTTGTATAGAACTTGCTCCGCAAAGCCTCCTGGTTTGAGCATTACTCGGCGTCTACAGATCGTTCATTCCAATTCCCTCCGGACGTAATCCATGTGCATATTGGTGAATATTATTTCTGCCTTAAGGCAATATTGCTTACAGTATATTGTTACGGTCCAGGTCACTGCATCGAAATGTTAAGGCAGAATATTATGTGCAAAGCCGACACGACGATGATTACATGGTACTGGGTGCAGGGACATGATGCCCCTCAAGCTAACTTCAACACCCGTCATCGATGCAGGAACTTCGAGAAAATTCTAGATTGGTCTTTCGAACACGCCGTTCACATCGATGAATCCAAGATGGTTCGCTTCGAGGATACGATTGACCTCCCAAAACCACCTCGTGACGCATGAAGAATATCACACTGCTCGCCTGCTTGCTCACCCCACTTGTTCAGGAATACCATGAAAGGAGGGCGATTATTGGTACCTTGGAAGAACTGTCGCATTGAGAGTTTATGAAACGAGCCGGATATAGATTTATATGATACAGAACGTCAGAAAAGCTTGTATATCTAGGCCAAAGGACAAGGATGATGCAGCAGAGATGCTTCCTAGTAGACACTTGCTAAGTTGCTTCCGGATCATCCTGTTTCCCAAAGCCACTAAACCCAATGGTTGTCGCTGATCAATAATTGGTGTGCGCCATTGCCTGCTACCCTGGTGTTCTCAAAAAATTCTCACCCGATGATGGTTCTCGAGTAGATCACGATGTGATGGATGGAATGTGGCCTTAAACATTTTGCAAAGCAGAATGGGAACCTACTTGCGTAAATATTACCAGGGCTTGCAAAGGAACTGATGACACTCCTCGTTTGTGTAATTTCAGGGCACTCGTTCCACTGCGTGAGTAGCTGAAAAGGAAATATACACATGCAGGAGCATGCAGGGCACCTGCATTCACGGCGAGCTGAACGATACGCCGCGTTAAAGTCGCACTTCGATGTAGTCTCCCCCGCGGATGGCTGTCACTTCCAGACCTCGATGGGGTTTCAGCCTACATAGGAAGAGGAGAAGGTCGGCTGCGGGGACGGGAGGGGCCGCCTCGCTGTCATTATCCTGCCTAATTTATCCCTTCAGGGCCCAAAAGATATGTTTGTATTCGTTATTTATGGACGACGGCGAGGCGCTGAATTGTGCCGCCGTGCGATGAGACAGGGATAATAGGAAGGTAAGGTGGACAGTCGTGACTCGTCGTAGCAGATGAACAAGAGGTGCGAAAGCTACGTTTAATGTTCACTCAAAGACTTCGAATTTCTCCGTTCGTGCCTAAAGCTAAAGGCCTTGCCTGCGTAATAAAGTGATAACTTTATGAACGATGAACGTTTGATCGGATGGCATCGATGAACGTTTGAACGATGTTAAATTGGCTGACGTGACGCTACTGATGGCCCTTAACTCAGGTATTACATATAGCTAGAAGTGCCTCGTCAGCTCATCGAGATATACTATGACAGTAATCACGAATGTGACTGCAGATGAGTCGCAAATGTCCAGGTAAATCAAACACGTCTAGCATTTCCAACTTGAGCCGTTGAATTTATCATTTCTAAGATTCTGTAAATTAATTACGTGCGGAAATAATACCAAGCTGAAAATCGGTTATTATTACATAAACACATTGTTTGACCTATTCATGCATGACCCAGCTACGACGTGGCGGCTACTCACAAACTACCAAACGTTACTTGCTAATGACGATGAAGTTTCTGTGGCGGACTCATTCGCATCAGTCCGAACTGAGCAATCCATTTGGACGTTCCGTGTACTTGCGAGGTTAGCCTTATCCCCTCGTGGTTTTTTCAGCATGATCATCATGCTGAACGCCACAGAACTCGTCATTACATGGACAACGCGGCAGTGTCTCAGTGGTTAGAGTGATTGCTCGTCATGGCTGTTTTCTCTATTCTGTTCATCGGTCACTGGGTCTTGGTCTAAATTCCCATGTTAGCTGTATCGTGGCGGTACTACACCCGACAGCTCCTCGCCAAGGTCTGCTATAGCTGGCCACGGTCTGGATATGTGTACGATCTTTTGTGGAGAGGCTAAAATGGAGCGGCCCTGCGAGAATGTATAAAAGATTCCCTCAGATTTTCAGTGTGAATCATCACTCTTATACATCCCTGACCATGCAACTTTCTGTGCTCCTAAGCGCGCTTATATCTTTCGTCATTCTTGCTACAGCGTCACCCACGCCTGGAGCCATCTCGAAACGTTCCTGTGAGTGTTCATGATCATCAGCAGTATCATATCCACTTATATGCCACAATGCATCACTCAGTCGAGCGAAACACGCTTGACACATACTTTCGAGGTGATCTCCTAGTAGGGAGCAAGAAGCGCAAGGAACTTGCGACACACCTCGCTTACTCCGACGACGACGTCCCAAGCACTGGAGGTGGGGTAACTTATTTGCTACTTACTCATTTACTCATGGTACCTTTTGTACAGGCAAGGAGTGCGATGAACTCGAGTCGCGTATCGCTTACGACAACTAGGGCAATGAACAGCCTAACATATATAAACCTGATTGATATGGCTATACATTCGATGCGACAAGAAGTAAGGATATCTACAAAACACCTCAATAGGAGTGGTACTCAAAATAAGTGTTGAAACCTTTTAAAACCTTTTAAAAACTCGCTTAACACGCTAAACACGCTCTGAATTCTCGGTTAAAGTTGGTTTCAACTCGCTCAAAACATGCTCGGCGCACGTCGGCACGAAGTCGGAGATTCAAACACTTATGATTTTTCAAAGTGTATGTTCATAGGGGAAAGTTGTACATAGAGTAAAAAAAAGCAACTCATAGTAGATATACACTGTATTTCAAATGTTAACATTCATAAAAAAAGAGGGAGCAGGAGCAGGAGTGAATTGCAAACTCCCAGCATGAGGTGTTTCAAGGGCATTTGCGTGATAAGGTATATGAGGGCCCAGAGAGTATCCTTGGCCATAATGTGAAGGCGCAGTACCGGAAGGTGAGGGATATGTGGGAGCGTGAGGTGACCATTGCAAAGTAGTGCCGAAGTGTGTGGGGGGACCAGCCCCACCACGCAATTGGACAAGTGAATATAGCGTGCCAGCGTGATCAATGGGCACTCAATAAGTACTGAGGGGAGGAGGACACATGAAAAAGATCTGCAGGCCCATACCGGCGCAGTAATGTTTGGCAGATAAGCCATAGTCGTTTCGCAGTTGCTCAGCAAGTTCCTCACACTCCGACTTCGAGAAGCCGTGCACAATGCCAGTATGGGTAGCATGCTGTGACTTGATGAAACCAGCAATGGCTTGAACCGCCTTCTTTTTCGTGGACGGTTTAGGCTGTACTGCGGCATAGTACAGGTTGGGGTGGTTGAAAGACTGCATCAGGCATAAGGGGTCGCATAAACCTATGAGCTGGCTGGATTGGAATGAGCGCAGAGTCGATCCCACAAGAAGGGGAGTGTAGAAGGTGTAGTGGGTAGTGAGGAACCAGCGGCTTGGCGGTAAAATTGAGCCGCTGTGGGTCATGTGTGGGACCGGCACTAGAATAGATTTCCTGTAAGATAAGAGTGAATATGTTAGCTGGAACTTACAGGAAGCAAAAAAAATACTTACCTTGGGTTGATGACACCTGAAAATTTGATGTCCTGCTCAGTGCTGTGTGTGAGCATTGAGGCTGGATGGTGAGGTTGACGATGGCATCAGTGTGCTCACTGCGAGACGAAACTTCGGAACTTTCTGAAATTTCAAACTCCACCACAAACTACGTCACATATACACAAATGGATAGGAGTTTTGATTCCCTCGACTCCCCGATTGTGACCATGCCTCAATCATCCATCCGTAAAGAACTCCTGGCTATTGTAGACCAGGCTGAACTTTCCCTGGCCAAGCTACAGTACCAGGATATCCTGGACGATTGGTCTGACTTTGAGAGCAATTCTGACTCTGAGGACTCCCTTTCCACTACTTCGGATGATGATAATTCAATCAATCTATCTTTTAGCTCGCCTTCCCCCCCTCCCCCCTCTCCCCTATGACAGGGGCTTCAGATTCTTCCAGTGATGGTTCTATATCCTCTGATGACATCGCTGTGCCTTACGACCGCCTCTGTGACACCATTAATGCTCTCCATGATGAGGTTAAGAGGGCTCGTGTACTCCATAAGCCCGATGAGCCTCCCCCATGAGCACCTCAGCTTCACATGTTGGTCCATCACGAAGAACACCGCCCTCACTTATTTCGGCAAAAACTCCGTGTTAACCCCGAGATCTTCGATGACATCCTCGATTTTATCTCTGATCATCCCATCTTCCAAAATCAGTCTAACAATCCTCAGCTCCCTGTCTCCATTCAACTTGCCAATTTTTTGAATTGAGCCGGCCACTATGGAAATGCTATTACTCTTGAAGATGTTGCTCAATGGGCAGGCGTGAGTGTTGGGTCTGTGGTTAATTGCACTAATCATGTGATGATTGCGGTGCTTGATGCTCACAATCAGTTTATCTGCTTCCCAGCGGATAATTCTGAGGATGCTGACTTGGCTTGCAAATTTGCCGAGTCATGTACCTGCCCAGAGTGGAAGGGTGGCTTTCTAGCAATTGATGGCTCAACTATGAATTTTTTCACCAAACCTGGTTACTTCAGTGTAGGGATTCATTTCTGACTGGGCTTGTAGAGACTGTTTTTACCTTACCTTATGTTGGCACTTTTGTAGCTTACATAAGCAATCAATCTTTTCACCAGTTACCAGTATGAGTCTGAGAGATCAGCAGTTTTCTATCATATTTCCTCTCCTCTGAGCCTTGAGTCTAGTCCAGAAACCCTTTAGGGTCGAATAGCAGCTAGGTTCTGCAAGACCCAACATTTGTTCAGACTCACCATCTGAATTGTTGTACCTTCATCGGTGAGACATTTTATGATAGGACATCTAAATATTCCCTTGGCTGTCAGGTTATTTTTTTTCAATCTTCATGTGCAAAAATTGATTTAATTCTAGGCAGTCATTTTGCCCCATAACCTTCTCATTGTGGATTATTCTCTGGGTCATCCTGGGAGTGTCCATGATGCATTTGCTTTTCGATCTACCCGTCTCTATGAAGAGCATGCTGACCTTCTACCTGATGATCATTGGGTGTGGGCTGACAGTGCATATCCATTGGAGCCATGGTGCATTGCCCCTTTCAAGAAGCCTCGCAATGGGCGGTTGACTAAGGACCAGAAGACATTTAATTATCATCTCTCTAAGGTATTTTTTTTTGAGGTTTATATTTCAGTAAATTGAATTTTTTTAGATCTGTGTTCATGTTGAACACACATTTGCTGTTTTGAAGGGACAGTTCCAGTCCCTTCGAGAGCTCCGGTTCAGAATTCAGGCTGAAAAAGACCTTGAGTTTGCTGTGCAGTGGATCAAGTGTAGTGATATGCAGGGGTATGGGTAACCCGTGGGTTTTTGGAGGGTTTTTTGGAGGGTATGGGTAGGGGTACAGGAATTTGAACCCGTGGGAAACCCGTACCTGCAGCTATGTACCCGTGTACCCTCAGAATTTGAAACTCAATTTATAATAGGGCAATTTCAAATGATGTCTTTATTCAACCTTTACCATGGCAGGTACTACAAAAGCTAAGAATAAAGCTCCTGGCAAAGTCAAGCATACGAAAACATCTACACAAACTGTCTTGCAATCCCACAAGAAATCTGTAGCAACTCGCAAAATCTCTACCTCTGCATCTAGAGCTTCGACACCATCCTCCACTGGAGGATTTTCACGAAGGGCAACAGTTCAAGACTCCGACTCCGACGATGATGATGAACCGAGTCACGTTGGGAGCAGTCTCGATGCTGATGGAGATGTAACAATGGAGGCTGTAGTGGAGGACAGTGAAGAAGAGTCGGCGGCTGAGGATGAAGAGGGTGAAATAAGTGAATCTAGTCCTCGGCGCTGTATTATATGATGCTGAAGGTTGACAGGACGACTTTCGAAAGACTGGACGGCACCCGTTTATGCATTCTTCAGGTCCGCCCCTACCATCGAGTACATTGACGGCCGCCGATGTCACTCGTTCCAATGTGCTGCAACAAATTGTAAGCACAAAACATGGGGGGTGAGGAGATATCTTGATACTGGGGATGCAAAGTCCACAGGAAATATGCGTAAACACGCAAAGAAATGCTGGGGTGCTGAAACTGTCGAATCAGCCGACAAAGCCAAGAATGCAACAGAGGTGTGCGGGACAACGGTCAAAGGGATCCTGGATCCACAAACCATAACGGTTGCCTTTGAGCGTAAAGGGAAAGGGAAAGTGACGTTCTCGCACCGTCAACATATGAAAATGGAATCGTGGGCAGAGATAGTGTGTTGGGTGGCCGAGAGTAAGAGGCCCTTTCAAATTGTCAGTGATTGTGGCTTCCAGAGCTTAATGAAAATGGGAAGACTGGAATATTACATACCTTCACCCACAACAGTATCTCGCGATGTCAAGAAGGTGTTTGCGAATACGGATACCATGATTGAGGCACTCAGTGATTTGATTCCCTCGTTCCCTGGGAATCCCAACTGTGCATGGTGCTTCAACCATGTGATCGCCCTCATAGCAAAAAGTTTGATACATCAATTTGATGTCCCCAAAGGCATGGCAGATGCAGCACTGGACGACACAGAGAGGGAGTTGAGAGATCTTGCCGAGGGTCTTGATATTGAGGATGAGCAGACCAGAGGTGAATGGGAGGGGAAGGAAGATGAACAGCTACACAAGATCACATTCGCACTCCTCCACTCAACAACACTTCTCCTGCCCTTGTGGTTTCAAATGCTCCGGAAGCTCGGCCTACCAGAACAGAAAATGCTGCATGACGTAGCAACACGGTGGAACTCAACCTTTGACATGCTGGCATTCGCAATAGAGTATCAGTTAGCCATTGACAGTGTTACAGCAGACAAAAGTGCAAACCTGCGCAAGTTTGAGTTGGATAAGGATGAGTGGATCATTGCTGGACAGCTCCACAGCACGTTGAAGGTGCATGCATTTCTATTTTTAGGATTGATGCTGCATGTTCTCATTACGACTTAGATATTCAAAGACGCAACATTATTTTTCTCTCGTTCCACTCCCAGTCTTGCGACTGTGATCCCTGCAATGGATCACATTGACGAAATGCTCACCAACCACTCCCTTAATCATGATTATGAACTATCAATTTGTGCTGCCCTAGGGATCGCCAAGAAAACACTCAACCGCTATTACAACGCTACAGATCAATCTGAAGTATATCGTATTGCTATGGGTACGAAGTCTTTTTCTTTCAGAATGGTTATAACTACTAATATAATAATGCTATCTATTGACAGTGTTACATCCCCAACACAAACTTAAATATTTCGAGCGTGCTGGCTGGGAGCGCGCCTGGATTGATACTGCAGAGGAGATTGTGAGGGATGTCTTCAATCAGTCCTATTCCACACTACGTGCATCTGGTGCACATGAGGATATACCTGCACCTGTAAATGAGCAGACCAAGGTATGTTTTGTTTAAGCGCTTTTGATACTGCTGGTGTGTAACTGATCTTCTATACTAGGTACTTAATATATTTGACGATCTGCCCTCCCTTGCTGCTTTGCGTGCTGCAGAAATGCTCGACAAAGTTTCACGCTACCTCAGCACCGATCCAGAGCAAGCAAGGGATGTCCTTCTCTGGTGGCATGAGCGAAAATCAGTATACCCTTGTCTATCCTGCATGGCGCTCGACTACTTGTCGATTCCCGGTGAGCTACTAACTTATACTATGGCAATGGTGTTGTCTTACTAATGACATCAGCAATGTCAACTGATGTTGAGCATGTTTTCAGTCCGGGCCGCCTCATTTTGTCTCATGTTCATAACTGGTTATCTGCACAGTCAACACATGCTCTACTCTGTCTCGGAAACTGGAGTCTGATGGGCTATGTGAAGAACAAGGACATTACTGCTGTCACAATTCTACCAGAGGTTGCAGGAGACGATGAGGAGCTTGAAGAAGGCTGGGACATCATAGATTAATTTTTTCAATTTGTTTCATGCTAGTAGCGGCTCGAATAATTACAGACTTGTGCTTAGTGTCATTGGTGTACCCGCGGGTTACCCGCTGCGGATACGGGTATGGGTACACCCAAGGGTATGAATATCTGACCCATGAAAAAACCCCTACCCCTGGTACAGGTACGGGTTTTCACGGGTAAGGGTATGGGTATAGTAAAAAATACCCACAGGTTACCCGTGCAGAACACTACTTGTCGACGAATGATGGTGCGGACAAGCAGCTACATGCACTTGGCCGCGCTGTACAATGAACAGAGGTGAGTCCATTCTTTGCATACTTTCACTTTTACTGATAGACTTAGGATGGGTTTATTGTCAGTGATGAGCAGGAGATGATTCCAACATCTAACTTTCGAAGGTCTTTCAGGAAAATATCTGCCAATGACGACGAACTCGCTTGTGGGCTGACGGAGTTGTCACACAAGTATGCAAAACTCGTGCCGAATCCTTTGCGCGCAAAATCCCAAGGACATATGGTGTATTCGGTCCCTCTCATAATCTTCATGGACGACATATCCGGCAATATATCCAAGCAATGGAACAAGCACCATGCAGTGTACATGTCAAACACGAATCTACCTCATGAAATGCTTGAGACAGAGTTTTGCATTTGATTTGTCATGTCATCTCCTCATGCAGCCCCAATGGAGATGATGAGCGCCATGGAAGAATCAATTAGGTACGTGATACTTATAATGTGCTATAGCAAAACATGATGCTGGTGATCATAGGAAAGCTGCAGAATCCGGAGTCTTCACTTGGGACTGCAAGCACGAAGAAGAAGTTATGCTGGAGCTATATGGTCTGTTTCTCGGTGGCAACAATCCCATGCAGGCCGAGGAATGTAGCCAAGCAGGGCTGCATTGCAACTACTTCTGCAGGACATGTGAAGTTGGCAGAACAAAAGAGTACAAAGAGTCAGATGAGGGCTACAAGAGTATCTTCGTGGTATGTAGCATATTCTTGTCCTGCTTGTCACCATGTTGACTGACTGTCCGAGTAACCAGGAAAACATTGCACTCCCGCAGGAACGGCAGAAGAGATTCACACGCAGTTTTCTTCTGTGCTTGCTTTGTGTGCAACAGAAAAGATTAAGAAATCTGTCGCTTCGTCAGGTGTGAAGGACACAATAACTGGTTACATTCTCGAGACAGTCATTGAGCTGGGGAAGAAACTTCGCAAATGGGGTGCTGGTGTTCAGGCAAAGCCAGAGGCTGAAGTCAAGGCTATCCTAGAGAAGCAACTCGAAGACCTCCTGTGAGGGAGCACTCTCGATGACACTGTAGAAACAACAATACTGTGAGGAACAAATGAAGCTCCTGACTGTATCTATAAATGTTGTAAGGTCGCGCATTGCCTAGTCTGCTATACTTGAGAAGACAAGTGTGTTCGACCCTAAAGGGGAAGCGAGTGCAGCAAGGATCTAGTGATATACGCTGAAGCGAAGCGCGAGAAAGCACAGGTGCGCGCAAGGCGTGGGAACACGCGCACATATGCGGAAATGATAGAGAGACTAGACTTAAGTGATAATATGATGTAAGATAAGAGATGTGAGACGCGATGTGCCAAAGAATAGATTTCTACTATGTTCTGCTAAGTAGTAAGTTGGTAGTGCTGTGGTTTAGTGGCAAAGTAAGTAGTGAAAGGTAAGTGAAAAGTGAAGTCCTCATAGTATGTACTGCTGGCGCTTATATAGTGCGCCTAAGCGCGGTCATGCGGAGTCGAAGCGCTACCGAGTAGGTATGTTAAGATATATATAAGTAAGGGTCCATGATAAAAATAAAGGTGGAACAATATGCAGTTGAGAGAAATGGAAATATACGCACTAGAGAACTTGGTGGACAGTGGATGGATGCATCTGGATGGCTGGCGCTATAGGGCGCTCAAGCGCGGGAAAGCGCACGTGCATATACATCGTGAAGCACGGGAAGTCACACACACATGGCGCGCATTGTGCGGGAAAGCTGTGCCTCATATAGGGATAGCTGTGGATAGCACACAGAGTGGTGCTGCGAGTTCATGCAATGTACTCCCTAGTGAAAACTGCCATATCACACCATGAGAGGCATGATTCTCTACAACGCCATCAATCCGTTACTGGGCATGGAAGGTAACATTTATGTCCTCGTTTTCAGCTTTACATTGACCTTTTGTCAGGATTTAATGTTCATCAGGACACGCCGACAGAAATTCTACATATGGTTCTACTGGGAGTCATCAAGTACTTTTGGGGTCAATCTGTTTATCTTCTCAAGAAGGCAAAACTACTAGATGTTTTTCAAGTGCGTCTCGACTCTATCAAGAAGGCTGGGCTCAATGCTCCATGTCTCAACGCTGAGTATATCTGTCATTATAAGGGTGGGCTCATAGGGAAACACTTCAAAAGTTTGGCACAAGTCATGCCCTTTCTCATTCAAGACTTACTGCCGAGAACAGTACTTGATGGCTGGACATGTATTGGTGAGCTCGTTGTGTATGTTTGGCACACAGAGATAGATGATATAGAGTATGATCGCGCTCTGACACTGCTGCACCAATGCTGATTGAATCATAGACGAAGCTTTCCCAGACAATTGAGGATGTCCTCAATGTCACAGCAAAATGTGCACCAAGCATTCTCATCTCAAAGCCGAAATTCCACTTTTTGGTCCATCTTCCCGCATACATTCGACACTTTGGACCAGCCATTCTCTTTTCCACTGAATGATACGAGTCGTTCAATTACGTGTTCCGGCTGGCATGTATACATAGCAATTGACAAGGTCCAAGCCAGGATACATGCAAAGTATTTGCGAGGCAAGATATCATCAAACATATCGCGACCGGTGGTTACTGGTTTGATAGTGTTAGGAAAAAGTGGATTCGGGCAGGTGACACAGTTTTGAACTACCTTGACAAGCATCCAGAGCAAGCACGGCTTTTAGGAATTCATATATGAGAACCTCCTGTGACAGGTAATGTGTTCATTGAATACCGAGCATCGTGGATTGTAATGTCTATTACTCAAGGAACCGGTCAACTCAAGAAAGTAACTATCAACGATGGACGGCCTGCAGCAGCAAAACCTGTGATGTGGACAGCAATGCATTGCACCACGCTCAAGCTCTCACAACCTGTCTGTAATGCTCAATACCACGAAGGTGTCTCGTTGATTCTTGGCAATGGCAAGAAAGCATCCTTGGAAGGCCATATTATTTTCAACGACCCTTCAACATCCCACACAGCCATTGGGTGCATTCGCGAGATTTTGATTTTGAACTCTAACAAAGCTGTGAACCATGTCGCTGTTCAGAAATTTGCTTTTGGACCTGTTTTGCATCCTTCGCTTCACCTCCCCACTCTCAAGCTCACAGAACATGAGGTTGTTATTAGCCCACAAGTAAGTTTGAACACGATCCTTCAATCGAGCTTATTGACATGCTCATGCAGTGAATCTAGGAAATCATTTGTATAGTAAACATCCAGCATGACTGTGTCAAATCACAGTGCACAGACACTGGTCAATGTCACCTTCATCAAGAGTGAACCGAGACCACATGTACGAAGTCCATCATTCAGCAAAAATCCTCACTGTTCTACTTGCTCAATGCTTACTCAATTCACAACTATGCCCAAATTTGATCTGTCATTCCTCTGTCACTTCACGAGACATCATTGAGGGTCGATAATGCAACAGAGGTTCATTTAGTGGCAGCTCGTCAAATCCAGGAGAAGAAAGCAGCCAAGAAATCAGGTGAAACACCAGATACTGAGCTTTCGAGCGCATTGCGCGATGCCATAGCTGATGTTCCTGCAGTATTTGACCGTCCAGCAGCGAAACAAACCAAGAAAATGCAGAAAGCAAAAGACAAGGCACCTCTGCCGCAGCCGGGTCCACGACAACCCACAATCACACAGGCAGCCGCGTCTTCGAGTTCTCATCTCCCAGCACCCATGCCTTCTCATCTCCCATCACTACATCTGCCTGCTACTGTACCTTCACAGATGCAGCATTCCCTCGTACCCCCATATAGCGCTCCCCATTTACATAACTCTTTGCAGTCACCCCCAATGGTATTGACGCAGCAATCATCTCCCACACTCGGTCCACCTAGACCTCTCCCTTCTCATCCTTGGCCATCAAACTCACCTTCCATGGTGCCGCCAATGTATCCTGGGCAATATGGTGTCCCACCATATCAGTACTCTTTGGGGCCAGCTCTTCCAAATCCCTCATACCCTCCCCCCCCCTCCACCCTCCCTTCACCCCCCCATTCACAACAACTGCCATATGGACTTCCCTTGCAACCTTCCGTGCCAGTGATGACCTCACACATCTGGCACCCTCAGGCTCCACAGTCCAATAGATGGTACTAGACAGAACTCCCCATTTGAAATTTTTCCTCTAGTGTTCTTCAACAGGTTCGTGTGTTTGTCCTTGAAATTTTTCCTCCAGCATTCTTCAATAGGTTCGCGTGTTTGTCCTTGAAATTTTTCCTCCAGTGTTCTTCAATAGGTTCATGTGTTTGTCCTTGAAATTTTTCCTCCAGTGTTCTTTGACAGGTTTGCATGTTTGTCTTTGAAATTTTTCCTCCAGCATTCTTTGATAGGTTTGCATGTTTATCTTTGAAGTTTTTCCTCCAGTGTTCTTCGACAGGTTCGCGTGTTTGTCTTTAAAATTTTTCCTACTTCATCACACCTTACATTACAATATATCAATACCAGTATCTTCCAGTCTGCCCAGAGGACAGAGGCCTGAATTTTCATAGACACTCCAACATCATCCAAATAAACTTAAATTTTCATTTTCTGGATGTCAACTTTCGGAGTGATATGGATTCTATTTATAATATCAAACTTCAAGCAAGGGCAGCCGCTGTGGCCTTTGGCATTTGCGACAATGTTCCAACATGGTTATCATCTGCACATACCTTCTGGCAGCAACCAACGCCCAAGATCACCTTCACGAGCAGAGCAATTGCTGAAGCCACAGTCGAACCCAGGAACTTTGGGGGCAAGATCCATAGGAAGGAGTACTACACCTGACCCTGGCAGCGGAAGCTCATCCAACTATCTGTCTGCTGGAGGGCATGGTAGGTCCTCGTATATAAGATCTAATTTGACTTGCTAATGTACTTCATACTGCACAGATACTTCCTGTTCCCCAAACCATCAATCTACAACTCCAAGCGGTGATGGCCCAGTGGTACCTGGCCTTGAAGTCCAGCCCCCCTGTAGTCCAACATCATCGTTGGATGAGCCAATCAGCACCGCAGTTCGTCGACGCAGGAATAGTGGAACTTTCAACCATGGGGATCCTATGAAGCTTACACCCCAACGAACAAAACACTTGAAGACATATGCCAAGAAGATATGCGAAGACAATGATGTCCCTACCAGAGACGTCATGTGTTTCATCGATGTAAGAAAATTTTGTCAAACCATTGGCATTGTTGTGTTGGCTGACTCTGGCTTGATGCAGTCTGGCAACATCTTCTTTATGATCATAGACCTGAAAATTACTCTTATCAAACTTTGCAAGGTAAATAGGGCGAAGAGAATGCAGGAATTGAAGGATGCCTTAGAATCGAAGGACTTCGAGGTGACAATGGTACTTTTCATTCTGCATTATTCTAGACTAACTTGGACTGGAAGAATGGGCTATATAACCGTTTATTTGCATGTATGCTGTCACCAAATATCACAGCATATGTTACTGATACTCAGCATCATATAATGGTATGGCTTTGAAGTCTATTGTTCAGCACCGCCAAATTGTTTCAGGACTTCATTACCACTCATTCCGATGTCTTCAAAATCCCTCCTGGAATGCTTGAGGATGTCAAACTCAGAGCTCAGTTGGGCAAATCGGTCACAAAGCTACTTACAGGCATTCAGAGTGTCATCAAGAATGCCGTATGTCTCACTACTTTGTTGATGTACTCTCACTTATGATCATTGCTGTGTAGCTCACCGCATCAGTTGTCAAGCGCACGAGCATCGCTGATGTGACGAGGGCACTTGCATGCAGCGGGTCTGGTATGGAAGTTGACTCTACACATTGGAACAGGATCGCGCTCCTTGTAAGTAATACTACATACATATCTATTAGCATTAACACTCGTTTGTATGGGGACAGTGGCATCTTCTGCAAATTTTTCTCATTGGAGTCAGCGACTACAAAAATGCTTCCATCAACGATTTATTTTCCCCTTACCTTATTCCGTCACTTAAGCAGGATATATGGCGCAAAGTTGAACGTGAACTTGGTGTCAACATTGCACAGCTTGAAGATGACTTGTTTGGCACTAACGATGCGCTTGAGTCTAACGATCAGGCCTCCCCAGACACTCCAACAGGTAATGGTCATGCGCCCAATGCTAGGAGGATTGAGGATGGTGCCAACATGGACAATGAAGAGCTCGAGGACCAAAGTGGAGTGCAGATAGGTGGTGGGGATGCTAATGGAGAGGAAGAGGAATTGAATGGGCTCGGGAACAGTGTCAAAACTGCCGCAGTCTTACTAGATGATCCAATGGACTCCGGATTTGGACTGGTTGAAGGTACTCCAGCACAGTACACCAATACCATCAGATTCTGGAACTTTGTCGACCACTTGCTCTTAGTCATGCGCCAAATATCTAAGGAAGCCTCCTTGATTCCCACCGAGCAAGAGAAGGAGTTGCAGAAGTGCATTTTTGTTGGCTCATGCAGTTATTGACACTGATGTTCGGCTAGGTTGTTCATTGAAATATTCCAAGCTGATCTCGCCGAGTTTCCTGGTGGCAAGAAGGTCTCGAAGTTAATTTCAAGGACGAATCCTCGTTGGCAGACTACTATTCAGACCAAGCTTATTTGGACCACCTAATATTTCCATTCATTTTCACCGCTCCTGTACTGCCACATCCCTCATTTTAATCATACCTGTCATCATTTGGTACAAGAATAATATGTGCTTTCTATGATCTCTCAATGGCGCAAATATCAGTGCAAAAATATTCAGGTAGTACTGCTACAGCATGTTGATGGGTGTGCACTCTACATATGCTCAAGTGTCATATCTATGCCGGAATTATATAGCTTGTACATCAGCCAACCAGTATACTACCAATACCTAGGTCTCAGTATAGGATCTATGTTTTCAACCAAGCATAATTTCAGTGCTCAATCTCAGTACATAATGCGCACCCAAAAACAGCTGATGGACCTATACCCTACCAGCATCGCATTCACACTCTTAGTGCTGCCGTGGTCCGGTTCGGTCCGGTTCAGAGGGCCCTGGATGAGAACCGAGAACCGGACCATGGTCCGGTGTAGAAGAGGAATGGGAAGTGGGTGAATATAAGTGGTATGAGAAAACTCAAGTAGTCCTCGGTGAGCGAGATATACGTCGGCCCAAGGGGATTGCTACTGAGAAGGTTCCTCTAGGTGTATAAAACGGAGGGAAACACTGAACCGGGCGCTCGGTCAAGCCTGGTTAGGCACGCGACGATGAGCGAAGCGCGAGCGACATGAGGCGCCGATGAGCGATAGCGGCCGACGATAGATATCGACGCACGACTTATAACGGAAGCGCGCGCTTTAAGCGGAAGCGGTGCGCGTGCGGGTGGTGGAGCGCAGCAACTCTTAATGAGTCAGAATACTAATGGACAGAGTTTCTAGTAGTGTACGGCGGCGGCGCTCGTATTTGTACTTCGATACTTTTGAGTTTTTAGAGGTTAACTTAGACTTATAGTCCAACGATGTGTGGGCAGAAAAAGATACCTATTACACAATTTATGCGCGTCTATATATACTAAGTAATGATAAGCGCTGTCAAGCGCTAAAGTGAACCGAGAAGCGAAGCGGACGCGAGATAATATGTAATAAAGGGTTCATAACGAAAAACATACGAAATATGGCCATAAGCGCCGGAGATATGTTAGAATCAATGAAAATAGAATCGGAATACGCACCGACGAACCGAACAGACATGGAATGGATGGACGGAGGACGTGCGACGGAACCGAGGATGTGCACGCCGATGCGCGACTAAGGAGTGACCGGAGCGCTGGCGCTTGCGAGCGGCCGACAAAGCGCGGGGGCGCGCTGTGTGAGGTATGAGTCGCGCTATGTGAGGAAGTGATAGTAACAATGGGATTTTAGATCCCTGCAAGGCCACAGAGATATTAGTCTCTACACCGGTTCTGCAAAATCTTTGAACCCCGAACCGGACCACAGAGAACCATTCTCTGTGGTCTGGTTCGGTTTTTTTCTGGTCCGAACTCGAACCGAACCCGAAAATTTTCAGTGGTGAGCGCGAAAAAAAATACATTGAAATACTACTTTACACATCGAGTAGCTACTCCAATGACATAGCTACATACCCATCTCTGCCTCTGTAGTTGCTGAAGATGCTGACATGCCGGGAGGAATGTGAAAGTAGGAAGTGAGGACGGTGCAGTTCTTGGCAATGAAGGCTGCACGCTGGACGTTTAGACAGAGGATGGCATCATTTCAGAACAGCGAGACAACACCTGCACATCCTGAGTGAGAGACGGCGGGTTAGAAACATGAAAAAAAAACGATTGTAAAAAGGACTCACTAAGACACTGCGAACGGCAGGCAACAACTTTAATCAGCATGGCTTGAGCTCGATGGAAGATCGACACGCTGCGAACGGCAGACAACGACTTCAATTAGCATGGCTCGAGTTGAAGGACGATCAACACACTTATTCACTGCAAACGGTGGGCAACAACTTGGATCAGCATGGCTCAAGCTCGAACAAGGATCGACACTCACAAACTGCGAATGGTGGGCAACAATTTGGATCAGCATGGTTCGAAAATCTTGTGAGACAGGTGTCCTGTGATAGTTAAAAAAAATGAGAGTTTGATTGATTAGTACTTACCTTTAAAAAGGCTAAAAGTAGCCTGATTAATCAATGGTGCAAATCCCGAAGACAACAGTTTGACGTGGAGACCGAAGTTGTCACAGTCGAAGTCGAAGTCGATAACGGTTCGGAATGGTTCGGCAGGGCCGAACCAGAACGGGACCGTTGGGGAAGACCTAGAACCGAGAACTGTTTTCCGGTCCGGTTCTGGCTGGTGTGAGAACCGTGGACCGAACCGCGGAGAACCGGACCAAAAGTCCGGTTCGAACCATGGTTCTGGACCGGACCGCGGCAGCACTACACACTCTGGCGTCACCAATGTTATGTCAGCCTATGAATCCATCAAATTGTATTATTTAATTATATATAATACACGTGACGAAAGTTGATGCGTGGAGATCATGTCAACATAGGACTGATAACCCTATTTTTGGAAATAAATGCTATGAATTTTCCGATTGGCCGTGTAGCTTGAGTGATATGTCACATCCCTTGACCTAATTAGGGTGTAAAAGTGCCGGTTCCACTAGCGAGGCCAAGTTTTGAAAAACACGTACTGCAATCTCATATGCAACACACTGTAAATCAAACACGGTCTAGCATTTCCAACTTGAGCCGTTGAATTTATCATTTCTAAGATTCTGTAAATTAATTACGTGCGGAAATAATACCAAGCTGAAAATCGTTTATTATTACATAAACACATTGTTTGACCTGGCCGCCAACAAACTTACATCTTACTTAGCTGATGCTGGTACTCCGAGGAATCTCAAACATAATTCACTGACGCATTCCAACTATCCTGCTTGTGGTCGGACCCTTGGCAAATGTGACACGTCCACCAGTGACGCTTCGACAACACGGTATAGAGACTTAAGCCTAAGTACCTAACCTTCGGCCATCGCGATCCATCCTTCCATTGTAGATCGGCGAAACTTGATGACTGCAAGAGATGCTGGCAATCATGACACTATGTTTGAATTTCTATTTATGCATGACCCAGCTACGACGTGGCGGCTACTCACAAACTACCAAACGTTACTTGCTAATGACGATGAAGTTTCTGTGGCGGACTCATTCGCATCAGTCCGAACTGAGCAATTCATTTGGACGTTCCGTGTACTTACGAGGTTAGCCTTATCCCCTCGTGATTTTTCCCCTCGTGGCGATTCCCCTCGTGGTTCTTTCAGCATGATCATCGTGCTGAACGCCACAGAACTCGTCATTACATGGACAACGCGGCAGTGTTTTAGTGGTTAGAGTGATTGCTCGTCATGGCTGTTTTCTCTATTCTGTTCATCGGTCACTGGGTCTTGGTCTAAATTCCCATGTTGGCTGTATCGTGGCGGTACTACACCCGACAGCTCATCGCCAAGGTCTGCTATAGCTGGCCACGGTCTGGATATGTGTACGATCTTTTGTGGAGGAGGCTAAAATGGAGCGGCCCTGCGAGAATGTATAAAAGATTCCCTCAGATTTTCAGTGTGAATCATCACTCTCATACATCCCTGACCATGCAACTTTCTGTGCTCCTAAGCGCGCTTATATCTTTCGTCATTCTTGCTACAGCGTCACCCACGCCTGGAGCCATCTCGAAACGTTCCTGTGAGTGTTCATGATCATCAGCAGTATTATATTCACTCATATGCCATAATGCACCACTCAGTCGAGGGAAACACGCTTGACACGAACTTTGGACGCGATCTCCTAGTAGAGAGCAAGGAGCGCAAGGAACTTGAGTCACGCATCGCTTACGACGACGACGACTTCCCAAGCACTGGAGGTGGGGTAACTTATTTGCTATTTACTCATTTACTCATGGTACCTTTTGTACAGGCAAGAAGCGCAGGGAACTTGCGACACACCTCGCTTACTCCGACGACGACGTCACTGGAGGTGGGGTAACTTATTTGCTATTTACTCATTTACTCATGGTACCTTTTGTACAGGCAAGGAGTGCGATGAATCGGGGTGAGGGTATCTACAAACACCTCAATAGGATAGAAATGTAAATTTATTTAGTCTCCCCTAGCAAGAACATGTAGAAAGAGGACAGGTTCCTTCTTCATCATGAAGTGCATCATATCAGACACTCAACAGAGAATAAAAGACGAGAGGAGGTACGGTGCAGGACTGTTCTACCCTGGATTAAGATCGAACGATTGAGGAATGCCCTGCTTCCTATGTAGCAGAGAATTCGAAACTTTGAAACAAACCGCATGCTGATAAATTGCATCTAGATCGTACGGAATACACCAAAAAACCTCTTAACAAACACAGATCCACCTAGGCACACTCTTCGACACGACATCCCTCAAGCCCATCTGCGTCCCGTCCAAGTTTCAAATTGTGCATGACCATGCTCCAAGAGCACCTCGACCTTCATGACGCTCGCCCACTTGGGAGCTGCACTCTTCGCGAGCTTAAGAAGCGTTTCTGCAGGTTTGCACGCCATGTCCACAACCACGCCGTTCACAGTCGCGTCAAACAACGCCAACGGAAGAAGTACAGATCCCGGGCTAGTACTATTAGTATTTGTTACGGTCGCTGGAACGGTGGATACGATGACATTTGGTGCAGGTCCTTCAGCAGGCCAAGCATCAAGCACCTCGATCAGCTTGATGGGGATGTCGAGGAATGCTTCGATGAGCACCTGCCCCTTGCTTATAGTCCGGTTGAGCGGGTAGGTGCGTTGAACCCCCAGGGACTAAAGCGCAATGATGGCGGCTCTGGCGGTTCGTCCTGCGCCGATGACGAGGGCGGCAGCAAGCGCACCAATAGATAGCGCACGAGAGCGAATGGATTCACGAATGCCGAGCCAGTCGGTGTTGTCACCGCGGAGGATGCGGTTTCCTCCTTCGATGACCGGTATGGCCCATGGTATTTACAGCCCAGATAGCTTTAGTGGTTGGCGAAAGCTTGTCAAGAAGGGGAATGACGTCGGGTTTGAAGAAAATGGTAACTGAGGCGCTTCCGAAGCCAGGAGCAGCCAAGGTGGCTTTGGAGTTTTGCACCGACTCATCAGCTGTTACTCAAAACTTAAAAGTGTGGGAGAGCCTGAGGACCTCAAATTTAGCGTTATGAAGAGTCAGGGACATGGAATGAGTTGTGTGATTTCCGAACAAGAAGTAGCGTCTCGCAGGAAGCTGAGATCTGACTGGTCGACCTCGGACCACCCCATGATGTTTGTTAATCCCAATGATCAGTTTCGCACCCCGCTGCAAGTGACATTGTCATTATCGTAACGGTGCTTGCGCACAGTCCCCGACTCCTGATTCCGGCCTGCTCGTTCTCAAAATGACATGCACTGCAACGTGTCATCGTACTTCAAGTTCAGGATATATATCGACGTGCTGTGAAGTCTGTAGTGTCTCACAATTAAAGGACCAGGCTGAAGACGACATTGAATGAGCCAAGGACCAACCTATTCGATTGCTTCAGGAAATTCCTTATCGCGGTGAAAACGAAAAAAAAAACAGATGTAGAACTGCCGTCGCTTTGCCGAAAATTGTAGAGCACTCAGCAGATGATAATAAAGTTCAGATTCTGTCCAAGTGCACAGCTTTGCCCATCGGTGATGCAATGCATGGGAATTCGTTTGTGTTCGTCGTTCGACAAAGCCCTCCTCCACTAACGTGGGAGTCGGGGACAAATTCCTCTTAGGCAAATAAAACAGCAAAAGAAGATTAATCATTGAAAATCTTAGGAATTATTGAAAATTTTCTCGATTTCAAGGGCAGAGTACTCGAGCAGTCCCAAAAAAAACAACTGTACTGGTTGACTCCGAACTGGGTATTGCACCATGGCATCAACCGTGATAACAAAGACACACTGTCGCAACATGCCGCTCGGGCTGCCAGCTCAATTTTCAACCGGCTAGGGTGGCAGCATGCAAATCAATTCTCCATCCTAAGGGGTGCAGGTGAGTCATATGGTTAAATCCTGGTTGCACAGCGACCTGTTCATACTTACGCCACCATAGTCACAAACCAGGTTATCGCAGCAAGCCTCGTCTATTATGCATAATTGCCCTTGCTCAAACATGCACCGACAAACATAGATGTTGTCAAAGCAACAACAACGGCGACAGGGGAGAAACGCATCTTCTGTACGAGGTGATATGGGATCCTGAGGAGTGAATAGGATGATATCTAAGGATGGGGGAACACTGTAGGTGACAACCAGCTCTTATATCCTACGTATGCTTATGGGCACGATTTGGCAGATCTAACTACCATCGGATGATTCTGCATAAGTAGTACTCGAAGTCCAATTGCCCGAGTCCGTCCGCTCGTTCCCTCTTGTCCTATTACGAAAGAAAATCACCACGGCAACACACATTCATGTACTGAACTACGAGTGAACGAGGCGGAAAAGGGTGACAAAGTTGGCGGCGATTATTGATGGAAGAAGACCTCTGCATGGACACTTTCAGTCAGCAGCTTGACACCAGGACATCCTAGGAACGATTGCTCACACATCAAGAACTTCTTCGTGATTTCTGTGACGGCCTTGATCATCAAATTCAGTTTCATGATTATAAAATCTTTACATTCTCGAACAAAACGGTTCATCATTCCTTCGGCTTGCAGACAATTGTCTCAGTTGGCGTCTAGCGTTACATCAACTATACGATAACTTCGGGGAGCGTAACGTTTTGAATAGCCGCCACTTCGGCAGTACGCAGCCACTTCCGAATCGAAAGGAAGCGTTTGTATCAAATAGACGCGTCAACTCTGACGCTATCTGGTACTCTCTCTGCTGGCATCAACCACGTGTGTTGAGGCATAGCTGGTTATGAAGTGCCAAGCCACCCCGGGCCGTGCGCGTGATTCATGCATCATGATTCATCCACATCCATACAATCTACGCTACGTATGAGATGACCATGTGCAGCATATTTTCGATAGCCCTCATCCCACACGGATTTAAAGGCTAAACTTAAACCCCAACCCCAGCTCTGCCCCCTCTCCCTCGTATTCACTGGCAGTAATAAACGGAGCTACCTCACCCAAAGGTCATGATCAAATATTTCTCGCAGTACTCTCCTATAGATACTGTCGACGACGACGACAAACTAGCAAAAAGGTTCGGTGAAGAATCTCGTCTCAAGTCACATACCCTTCGCCTGTGGTTGTCCCATGGCGTACTTATTTGCACATCGATTCTCTCTTTTGCGTTATGGATGCGTACGCCTTCGACTCAGCTGATCAACGACACACCTAATATATACTGTAAGTGGAAAGATCGCATCGAAGAGTACAGTTTATAACCCATCGTAGCTCCAGCAAATGTTGCTGTCGAGCCCGTATTTATAAGGTTTAACGGATCCCTCGACTTTCCTTCTATCTATCGTGGTCCACCTTCGCCAGAAATTGATGCCGCTTGGAATGGGATAGCTAATAATTGTGCGTTGTTGTCTCGCTATGCTAATTATAAATCGTTCACCTCCGTAAAACCCAGTAACTCAAATGACCCGCGAAGAGATACTCAAAGGAGGTACAAGCGAGGCAGAATTGCCTTGGAAAGCCAGGTATCCGGAAAAAATTGGTGGACAGTACATTGGTTTTATGGAAGCCATCCACCAATTGCATTGCGTGGTAAGCTATACTGCACCGACAATATGCTCATTCTTGGCTCACATTAGTGTAGAACTTCCTTCGCCAAGCCTCTTGGTGGGAGTATTATGGGTCCATTCAAGAACCTGTGTTCCAAACCACCCCAAGAGTAGTTCGTGCGCATATCGGTGAATATTATTTCTGCCTCGAAGCACTATTGCTTATGGAATATCGTTACGGTCCAGATCACTGCATCGAAATGATAAGGCAGAATATTATGTGCCGTGCTGACACGACGATGATCTCATGGTACTGGGTTCAAGGAGAGACGACCCCTTTACCTAACTTCAACACCCGTCATCGATGCAGGAACTTTGACAAAATCTGGGATTGGTCTATCAAGAACTCCATCCACCTCGCTGAAACCGAGGTCGCGCGCTCTCCAGACTCGGTTGACCTCCCAAGACCACAAGGCCATGTGCATGTGCATGAGGAATGAGAAATATCGTAGTGCTTGCTTACTTGCTCACTGCACTTGTTCAAGAATACTATGGGAGGAAAGCAGCTATTGGTTAGAATAACTGTCGCATTATTATAGAGTCTCCCCGCAAAGGGTTGTTGTGTAACACTGAGGTTTATGTATTCCACATGCAAACATTAACATGGCACCAAGTCAGTAGGATAATTCAGAGGATAAAATGATAAACGATTTTGACTGTGAAATTTTGTAACAATTGCGTAAAGAAATAAACTTATGTACTAAGTAAGTCGAAAATCATTGTTAAACATTGTTGGCAACGAACTTACATCTTAACACATTCTGTCGGCGGCCACGAATTCTCAGTATCCGAGGCGTACCATGATGGTTCCTGGCATGGGGTTCACAGCAGAGTCATCAACAGTGTGAGTACGCAAGATGTTTTAGGGTTACTAGTTATCTTTTCTTTGTTCCTAGGTTCGTTCGACTCATGTGAGCTTGCCGTAGAACGAGACGATCACATAACTTATGCAGATCTTGCTATTCTAAACCGTATGGCTGACGTAGTACTCCGAAGAATCTCAAGCATCGCTCATCAGGATCATCAGCAGCATCATATTCACTCAGATGCCAATGTGCCACTCAGTTGAGCGACAGGAACTTGACAGGAACTTTCAACGTGATCTCCTAGAAGAGCACAAGAAGCGCAAGGAACTCGGGTCGGGTATTGAGTATGGGAACGACTAGGATAATAAACAGCGTAGCAAAAAGAAGTGAGTGTCTACAAAACATACTGATAGAGGAGAAATGTGGTGAGCTGATATAGTCTCCCCTAGCCAGAAAGCAAAGAAAGAAGACAGTCGTTTTGGAGTTGATGATATCAGAGGCTCAATAGAGAATAAAACGGGAGGGAAAGGGGGAAGGGACAGTGCAGGAGTGTTCTACCCCGGATTGGTCGAAGATAAATGTCCTCCTTCCTGTGTAGTAGAGAATTCGGAACTTTGAATCGATACCCATCTAGATCGTACAACTTCATACTGCAAGGATTGCCCATCCGGCCGGCACCTCAAAAAGGAAGTGTTAGAACCATCGTTCGCAACAGTTCACGTGACTCGCTGATGCAAATAAGTCACGCGGACATATCCCTTTTCCTTTCACCTTCACTATCGTCAACAACCAGCACGGTCTTTAGTCTCTTCCTACATGACACCCTTCGTCGATATTGATCCTCAATCTTTTCTCTCGTTACTGTTTTCTACATTCTCCTTTCGCCGTACCGATAAATGTCAAAACTGCTATGCGAGTCTCGTCACTCCATCCAAACCGAACCCTTTCGTACGACATTTATTCAGTTTCTCATACTTTCTTTCTCGCTCTCACTAGTACACCCTGTTAGGATTCAATGACACTCACTCTCTACCTCCGTTTTCACCTAATCATTCGGCCTAGCTATACCCGAGGACCCTTACGGTTCGCGACTATAACTAGCCTATGTACAGTTGATATCTACAGCGAATTCTAACCCAAGATCCCCGCTCAAAGTACGACCGAAAACCTCACAGAAAGTCTCCGTCTCAAGCCTTCTCTCACTCGTCTCGATTATCTTTGCACTCATCTTTTATCTAACTTATCTTCGTTCACTTTCTCCTTCGAAAGCCTTACAATACATGCATTGATACCAAGCTAATCAACAACCTTTTAACAACCAGATACAGACACAAATCCACCTAGGCAGCTGCAAAATATGTCTCCAACACACTCTTCGATACGACAAGCTTCGGGCATCTGCGTCCCATCCAAGTTTCAAATTGCGCACAACCCTGCTCCAGGAGCACCTCAACCTCCATAACCCTTGCCCAATCGAGAGCTGCACCCTTCGCGAACGTGAGAAGAGGTGTCTCTGCGGGTTTGTATGCCATGTCCACGACCACGCCGTTCACGGTCGCGTCAAACAACGCTAACGGAAGGAGTACGACACCTGGGTTAGTGCTGTCGGTAGTTGTCGCACTTGCTGAGACGGTGGATACGATGACAGTTGGTGCAGGCTCCTCAGCAGGCCAGACATCAAACATCTCGATCAGCTTGACGGGGGCGTCAGGGAACGCTTCGACGAGCACTTGTGACTTGCTTGCAGTTCGGTTGAACAGGTAGATGCGTTGAGCCCCCACACGGCCCCGATAGCTTCAGCGGCTGGCGAAAGCTTGCCAAGCAGGGGTATGACGTCGAGTTTGAAGGGAATGGTAACAGAGGCGCCCCCAAAGTCAGGAGCAGCCAAGGTGGCTTTGATTTCTTCACCAACGTCAGTTGTCTCGAGAAGCTCAGAATAACTGCCGCATTATCATAGAGATGAAACGAGCGAGATGTAGGTTTATGTGATCCAGAATGTCAGAGAAGCTTACAAATCTAGGCCAGAAGACAAGAATGACGCAGCAGAAACGCTTCCCAGACACTTGCTCCTGGATGATTCTGTTTCCCGAGGCCACTAAACCCAATGGTTATCGCCGATTGGTGTGCGCCATCGCCTGCTAACTTCCTTCATAATTATGGTGGTCTCGATAAATTCTCACCCGATGTGAGCTTGCTGTAGAACGAGATGATGTACAGATCTTACTATTCTCAAACGCATGGCTGACGTGGTGCTCCGAAGAATCTCAAACGTCGCTCACTAGCATGCTGCCATTCCAAGTGTCCTGCTCGGAGACCTGTGGCAAACCCTATGTCATGTTCACTAGTAGCGCTCCGACAAGGTGTGGAGACATAACCTTTGGCCATCACGCGCACGATTTATCCTTCCAGTCAGTCATCAGTAAATCACGAGTTCACTTTTTCATGCTTATTTTTCGGACTTGGAAATTGTAGATTGGCGAGACTAAACTCCACTTGATGACTGCAAAAGATGCTGGGAATCATGACAACATGTTTGGATTTTCATCCATGCATGCGTTACGACGTGGCGGCTTTTTTGAAGCTTCCGCCGCGGCGGACTCATTTGCATCAATCACTAGGCGATTGCCACGCAACTCATCACGGCTGTTTTCTCTCTTCATCAGTGGAAGGGGCTAAAATCGAGCGGACCCCTGAGAATGTATAAAAAATCCTCATCCGAACGAATAGTCGCCTCCTCTTATCCCTAAACATGCAGCTTTCTGTATTCCTGAGCGCACTTATATCATCTTTCGTCATTCTTGCTGCAGCGTCACCCATGCCTGGAGCCATCTCAAAACGTTCTTGTGAGTATTCACGATCATCAGCAGTATTATATTCACTCAGATGCCAATGTACCACTCAGTTGAGCGACGGGAACGAGGAGAACTTGACACAAACTTTCAACGTGATCTCCTAGAAGAGGACAAGAAGCGCGAGGAGCTGAAGACCGACTTCATAATATATGCTTGGTATGACGGCCCAGGCACTGGAGGTCCGAGGTAGGTATAACTTATTTGTCATTTATTCATTTACGCATTGTACCTTTGCACCAGAAAGGACCTCGGGTACGACGGGCACGACTAGGATGATAGGCAGCGTAGCAAAAAGAAGCGAGTGTCTACAAAACATACTGATAGAGGAGAAATGTAGTGAGTTAATCTAGTCTCCCCTAGCCAGGACACAAAGAAAGAAGACAGTCGTTTTGGAGTTGATGATATCGGAGGCTCAACAGAGAATGAAACGGGAGGGAAAGGGAGAAGGGACGATGCAGGAGTGTTCTACCCTGGATTGGTCGAAGATAAATGCCCTCCCTCCTGTGTAGTAGAGAGTCCGGAACTTTGAAATAAAGTGCATCAATAGCCATCTAGATCGTACAACATACATGTATTGATACCAAGCTAATCAACAACCTTTTAACATCCAAATCCAGACATAGATCCACCTAGGCAGCTGCAAAATATTTCTCCAACACAGTTTTCGACACGACATGCTTCGGACATCTCTGTCCCGTCCAAGTTTCAAATTGCGCATAACCCTGTTCCAGAAGCACCTCAACCCCCATAACCCTCGCCCAATTGGGAGCTGCACTCTTCGCGAGCGTGAGAAGAGGTGTCTCTGCGGGTTTGTATGCCATGTCCACGACCACGCCGTTCACGGTCGCGTCAAACAACGCCAGCGGAAGGAGTACGGCACCTGGGTTAGTGCTGTCGGTAGTTGTCGCACTTGCTGGGACGGTGGATACGATGACAGTTGGTGCAGGTCCCTCAGCAGGCCAGACATCAAGCGTCTCGATCAGCTTGACGGGGGCGTCAGGGAACGCTTCGACGAGCACTTGCGCCTTGCTTGCAGTTCGGTTGAACAGGTAGATGCGTTGAGCCCCCAAGGACTGAAGCGCAAAAATGGCGGCTCTGGCAGTCCCTCCTGCGCCGATAACGAGGGCGGCAGTAGGCGCGCCGATGGATGGCGCACGAGAGCGAATGGATTCACGAATGCCGAGCCAGTCGGTGTTGTCACCGCGGAGGATGCGGTTTCCTCCTTCGATGGCGGGTATAATGGTGTTCACAGCCCCGATAGCTTCAGCGGCTGGCGAAAGCTTGTCAAGAAGGGGTATGACGTCGAGTTTGAAGGGAATGGTAACAGAGGCGCCTCCAAAGTCAGGAGCAGCCAAGGTGGCTTTGATTTCCTCACCAACATTGACTGTCTCGAGAAGCTCATAAGTGTGGGGAAGCCCCAGGACCTCAAATCCAGTGTTGTGAAGAGTCGGGGACATGGAATGAGCTATGGGATTTCCGAACAAGAAGTGGCGTCTCGCAGGAAGCTGACCCAGCAGGTTCAGCGCCTTCTGGATCTGCGCAAAGGAAAGCTGACCAGGTGCTGCCTTCGAGGGAAGAAGAGGGTGCGTCACGGGGCTCAAAGTCGCATTCAGTATACGTGACATCTGACCCTCCACGCCCATGTTGATCGCAATGATCGGTTTTGCGCCCCGCTGCAGGTTAGCCCTCGCAACGAAATCATGCAACGCAAAGTTGTCCTGCAAAGTATCCGCCTTTCCGACGATCTTCACAATGTCTCCGAGTCGGCTCGCAAGCGTGTACTTGCTTCTCACGACATCTTCGTTCCACTTCATCTTTCCACTCCAGTCGTGCCACGATGCGATGATTTGGGAGAATCCCTTGCGAGCGGCGAGTTCTGTAATGAGCTTCTCAGATGCAGAGATCTCCACATCAACATACTCCACTCCAAGTCGCAACGCAAGCCCAAGGAGCTCGAACGCGTCTTTCTCCGAGTTATCCGGGAACGCGCCGCCCTGGCCTATCGTGCGCACGGTGAATATGATTGGGAGACTTGTCGCCCGGCGTAGTGAAGCGACCTGTGCGGAAACGTAAGCCTGAGAAGGGATGGAGCCTAGTGTGTCAGGGGCGCGCAGTAGATCTACACGCAACTCTACAGCATCAACGCCCGTTGTGAGGTCTGGCATGTGGCGCAAAGCGGGTACCACATCAGGATATGTGAGCGACAAGAAGTAGCTACGCTTCCCAGCAGCAACATTCCCCGCGAGGTTCGGCTGGCCTGTGATGTGCTTGAAGAAACGAGAGATCTCTGCGTTGGTTGCCTCGCCGCCGTCAGCGGTTATATGGTTGATGAAATCGTAATTGGCACATTCAATAAACCATGGTTCCCGACGTTTGAATACCTCGGTAATCGGCTCGCCGTACGCAGGACGTGCGTTTTCATCGCCAAGGTAGCTCACAATCTCCTCGATGTCCCTCAGGACATGCACGACCGGGCCCGTCTTTCCATAGTTCTTCAAAATATCCCTGGCTTCAGGAGTCTCCACAATCCCACCGCCCATGCTGATCACGTGTCCTGTTCCAGCCTCCTGTATGATCTGCTTCAAGTTTTCCGCCTCTGCAGCACGGAATGCAGGCCACCCGTTGGCATGTACGAACTCGCGTACGCCAATGTTGTGTTTGGCTTCGAAGAAATGGTCTGCATCAATGAATGGGCGAGAGAGAGCAGCGCTCGCGAGTGTTCCGACGTGTGTCTTGCCTGAACCGCGCATGCCAATGAGGATCACGGATGCAGAGGCTGCAGGGGAGGGTGTCCCAGAAGTAGCAGCGGTGGAGCTCTCAGCATGCGGGAGCTCGATGCCCCCAACTTTGATGCCTATCTGGGTGTACATGTTAGGACCAAGCTTGAGGGAGAACGAATAAAGATGTGAATCACACCTTGTTCTCCAAATCATCCCACCAGTTGGGCCATGTCTTTTCGACGCAACGTTTCTCCTCGATGATTGTGTCGGGTACGATGGTACTTAAGACGCTGAACGCCATCGCGACACGGTGGTCGTCATAGCAGTGTATGCTCGCGCCACGGGTGAGGGTGTTGAATGGGCGACCGTACACCTCGAGTCCATCATCCAGTTCTTTGGTCTGCACGCCGAATTTGGCTGTGAGGGTTAAGTCAGTCATGAGAGTGAGCAGCGATTAGACGCAATCGAAGAACCTACCCAATTGATCAATCATTGCCTTGATACGATTACACTCCTTCACTCTCTGGTTTGCAATCCCAACGATCCTTGTCGTATTCCCCTCCCCGCCCTGCGCAACGGCAGCAAGGGCACACGCTGTCAAAAACGCATCCGTCATCGGCTCCATATCCACCTCTCCAATCGCTTTCAGCTCGCCCCTCTTCGGACCAGTGACGGTCGTCTCATTTGCAGTCTGCACCACATCGCACCCCATGCGTGCAAGGACGTCTACGGCGAAACGAGCATCACCCTGTAAACTTGCGCTTCCGATGTTCTCGAGCGTGCATGTTGTCCCCGTAATGGCAGCAATAGCAAGCGGGTACGTCGCGCTACTCGCGTCGCTTTCAATCGCGTATTGGGCGGGGTTCACGTATGTGCCCTGAGGAATTCGGTAGACGTCGGTTCCTGGGTCGCGCGTGACAATCACTCCGAATGTGCGCATCATCGCGATTGTCATGTCGATGTATGGCTGTGAGATAACAGCGCCACCCACGAGTTCGAGAGTCACCGCCTCCCTTGCATACGGCGCGCAGAGAAGGATGCTGCTGACGTACTGGCTCGACACGCTTGCTGCGAGACGGATCACGCCGCCTTGGAGTCCTTTGGGCGCGATGCTTAGTGGCAGGCAGCCCTCGGATTCGTTGTAGGCAATTTCAGATCCGTTGGCGCGTAGGGCATCTACAAGAGGGCCAATAGGCCGCTGTTTCATGCGAGCATTGCCTGTGATGACAGTGATGGTCCCGGAATTGGCAGCGGCGGAGGGAGACACGAGCGTGCAGACAGTGGTGAGGAAGCGTGCAGCGGTGCCTGCATTCCCAAGGTAAATTTCGTGTCCTGCTGTGGGGACTTGAAGAGCTCCTGCGCCGCCTGTGACTACCAGCGTTTCACCCCCATCTTCCCACGTGAAGGAAGCGCCCTATATAAAGCGAGTTAGCAACAACAACAATGAATGAAGATGAAAGAGTAAGACCTTGAGCTCTTGCAATGCCGCCATCATCACTTGTGTATCATCCGAATGCAACAAGTTCTTCAATCTGCACGTGCCCTGCGCAAGCGCAGCCAGCACTAAAGCACGATTAGAGATACTCTTGCTGCCCGGCGTCGCCATCTTGACATGTTGTGTTCCCAGCGAAGTAGCACTGAGATCAACCTTGACCGTAACAGCCTCCGAAAGGACTTTGGCAATGACTGCATCGTCAACGGCTGTCGCTTTCTGCTCGTATGTGGCTCCAATACGGGAGAGAATGACCACTTTTTTCTGTGGGCCGGAGTTTTTCTTATCGACGCGCATGATATCTAGGAGCCTGTCGACACTAAGGTCGCGAGCACCAGGACATCTGATTACTCTCTGATCTGCCAAGCTTACGGGCAACCCATATGCTCTCAGACACCTCACGAGTCTTCCGACGGCCACCTGCTTCAATACGCCCATTCCCCGAGCGACTTCCGCCTCAAACATCATACCGATACTGACGCATTCTCCGTGAAGCATGTGTGGCGTCAGAACGGCTTCAATGGCATGGCCAATGGTGTGTCCGAAGTTAACAAGGTTACGGAGTCCGGTCTCGCGTTCATCGATGGTGACGATGTGGGATTTGACGTAGATACTACCTCGGATGACGGAGAGGAGGAGAGATTGAGAGGTAGAGCGCGTGCTAATGTGACGACCTGCAGAGCCTGTGGAAGGCGTGCGAATAGCATTGTAGATTAATTGAGCGTTGTTTTCGAGGGAATTAAATTCGGTTTCATCCCATATCGCTGCGGTCTTTAAGGGCACGTTATAAAGTGGACTTGTAGGAAACTAGGAACAAGCACACCTTGACAACCTCAGCCATACCATTGCTGAACTCGCGTTCAGGAAGGGTCTCGAGGAATGCAGCGTCAATGAATATGTATTCTGGCTGCCAGAACGCGCCGATGAGGTTCTTGCCAGCAGGGGTGTCGATGGCAGTTTTTCCGCCCACGGAGGAATCCACCATTGCAAGAAGCGTAGTAGGGATCTGAACAAATCGTACACCACGCATGCTGCGAGAAGGTTAGTATTAGCCAGAGACAGGCATATTACAGGAAGGATATGAAAAGTCGAGGATGGGATGGGAATCGTGCAGAAAGATAAATAGTGATGATGGGATAGCTTGGAAGGAAGTCTATAGGGTTCACTCACAAGGTCGCAGCAACAAAACCAACAAGATCACCAATGACACCTCCACCAAGAGCGAGGATGACGGTGTCACGAGTGCAGCGCTCGAGAAGGAGAAAGTCTTCGATATCGGCCTTTCCTTCACGAGACTTTGTCGTCTCTCCAGGTAAGATAATACGGGAGAGGAAACGCGGTTTGGCGGAAGAAAGCTGAAATGGGAGTCAGATTGGAATGCAAGACAAATACATGGAATGAGCGGATAGAAAGGACACGCACCTTGTTGATCTCTGCACTGAAAGCTTTTTCGAAGGCAGAGAGGTAGAACTGGGCTACATTTGTGTCTGTTACGAGAACATAGACAGATGCAGGAAGTGTGGTGAGCACTGTACGTGCAATGTATGGGATCAAGTGGAAACCGCAGTGAATGGACTCTCGTCCGAGAATGGACACTTTCAAGATGTCCGGGACAGTGTCCATGATGTGTTCCTTTCAATCTGCAATCAAGTTGAGGGAAAAAAGAAAAAGAGAGACGCGATGCGAGCTGATTTGAAGGGGAGATATACTTAAGTACTAGTACTGAAACGTGATCGATGTGGTCTGATAGCGATATGATCATCGCCCCCTAATCTGGGAATAAATCGGCTCAGATGCGAATTGACAACCGGCTCATCGTTAGAACCGAAGTAACAGGCGATGACCGTTAGCCTCAAGCTAATGGTTGATGCATGCTCAATTCTACAATGCCGTCGTCCTTTCCTAAACCTGGGCTGGTGCCTAACTTAACTTAATCTTATAGAGGCACCAGCCAGCTGTACTTGCAGTCAAATTACGTTCATAAATGCACCGCTCACTCAAAAATATGGTATGTTGATTAGCATCGTTACATAACGAAATTTAGATAATGGCCAGGCCAAGGTTTAGGCCTTAGGTCCTGCTTCCATAACTTAGGGTTGGGCACGCCGAGTCCGGGTTTGGTCTATAGCGGTGCAGCGTGCTCGGGTCCCATGACAATATTTTACATTTGAGCATACCTAAGGTAGCGGTGGCGTTGTGGTGAATGGTATGGGGTTAGTGTGCATGTTGACATGATAGTGTAGACTAAGGCAGAGCACTCCGTCGTTGTCGCTGGTTTCCGCGCCGAGGAACCACCAGCACTAGTGGCTGTGACCAACATATAGACGATGCACTCAAAATGAACATGTGAGATCAGCGCATGTCAGCATACCTCGATACCACATGGTGGGAAGTAGATAACTGGCCTGCATGTCTATATCATACTTCTTATACGGCACCTTACAGCAGCCTGAGTGATATCGCAATTCGCTTTTCACTCGGGTCGTAGGGAACTCTGGTCCGCATTAGGTTCAGTCTTCTGCTTGGGTACTCCTCTCTAATTGCCACTGCAACAGGGTGGCGGTGCCATTAGTGCGTTTTGGGGATGACATTGCCTCTGAGAGCAAGCAACTCGCTTGCATGAACTCGGCGGCCTAGTAATCGTATGGCCAGCCCTTAGATACCTGGTAACGCAGTGCTAATTGAAGATATGGGTAAGAAAATGCCCAGTTCTTTGCACTGGTTTCTACATTCTTTCACACTCGGACACGCCTCATCGTGTCTGAATGGTTTATTTGTCGCAGAGCGCACGTTTCCAGTTAGAAGGGTGGTGCTGCCAGAGCTGGTTACGTACATATACATTCGTGTTTCACCTGGATGAAGGAAAGAGTTTTGTTTGTGATTTGGCATGGGTGAACCGTATGGATGGAGAAGTTTGTGACCACTGTTCACATGTTCACACGTCAACTGAATGAAACTCCCTGGGGAAGATCAGTTATTAGGCAGATTTCTCGGAACACGGACGAGGCCCGTCGTATAATTCCTTTCGTCTACCTGACGCAGGTCCCCATGACATGCATTTCAGTACAGAAACGACGCACCTTGAGTATTTCATTCGAGGAAATCTTAACCGGTAAGGCACCACCGTAACGTCGAGCCCAATCCGATAGATTATGGGCAGTGTCACAGACAGACCTAAGGCCACAGTAGGGAAAGTACTTATGCCGTAGAATGAGGGTGAAAAACTAGTTTGTTTCTAGACTGTATGTGTTCTTCTCCAACTGCAACAATTCCTTGTCAGATAGATTTCCAGATACATCAAAATTCATACCTCAGCTTCGAGCTCCCTTCTCACTCTATATTCCTCATCTGCCTTGATAACTAGATGGTAATCATCTAAATCCTCAATAACGAAAGGATCCTTCTCGTTCATCGTGAGTAGTATTTGCTTAACAGCTGAGTCACTGCAAGCGTAAGTGCCCAACGGCGATCGGTCTATAGTTCATTTGAAAGACGAAAAATGACTGCAAACCAAGTTAAAAGCACTCCTGTGCATGGTGAATTACCTCAAAGGAGGTTGAATACAAGAACGCACCTTTAATGGCTCTCATGCTTGAGCGACCGCTTCCGAGTCTGTGACGGCAGAGCTCACGACTTTCCACGCAACTCCACAATCCAGGCTACCAGTATGTGCGAAATACTTCCCAGAAACGAGCTGTGGAACACGCCAATGGTAATCAATGAGAAGAAGACAGAATTGTTCTCAGCGTTGCCGTGAAACGCACTGAAAGCAGTGAAGTTGGTGATGGGCGCGTGAGTAACACAAGCGTTACAGTCTGACCGAGAATAGACCCGTCGAGCACACGCATGTCCTTATATCTATGCAATCCTCATAAGTACCTATGCTACCCCTCGCGCGCTCCATCATTTCGAATATTTATCGACCACCATCGCCCATTCTCTTCAGCAAAAACGCACTTGGCGTCCGCACAGACTCCGTAAGTGATCTACTTTGCTGTGCACCCACTAGACCCGCAGTTTCCGACTTCTCGGGAAGTTGTCCAACTTGGAGCCAAGACGGTTTTGAGTGGACGATTTGGGACTAGCTTGATGTTTCGCATCATGTTGCCGCACCGAATCGCTTCCCGGAATCCCTTGAAGCTTATCGATTGAAAACCGAGCTGACTTTGATGGGTCCAGAATAACTCCCGTCCCTCGCCCCGTCACCATGTCGTCATTGACTGTTCCCATCGGTGTGTATCTTGCTCGTAGAAGACGACTAGAATGCTGACCACCATGAAAGCTACCACCACGCTCAGTGCCATCGAGCAGTCCAAACGATTAGCGGCATACACTGCTGTGGACAAACACATTCTCCCAGAACATAAGGTGAGTCCTGTCTTCATCTTCATTTGTCTTTTGGAACTTATTATTCTTTGCCGCAAGGTTATCGGAATAGGATCTGGTTTGCACGTACTACAGCTGGGATAGGCTCTTATTTAACGCTTTTCAGGATCTACTGTGCCCTACGTTGTGGAGCGAATCGTCGCACAGGGGCGCGAACTTAACAAGGATCGGGTGTTCATTCCGACTGGATTCCAGTCCAAGGAACTCATCGTCATGTCGAACCTCAACCTTGGCGACGTTGATCAATTTCCTACCATCGACGTCACTATAGATGGTGCTGATGAGTGAGTTTTTTCAATTCCTCAGCAAAGTCGTCAAGCTTGACCATCATCAGAGTTGACCTTGACCTCAACTGTATTAAAGGTGGGGGAGCCTGTCACTTGCGGGAAAAGGTACTCGCGGAGGCTGCGAATACGTACGTCCATAATCATATTTGATGTCTCAGTTCCCTTATCAGTGGACTGTAGATTTATTGTGGTAGCCGACTATCGCAAAAACGCGGAGTACCTCGGGACAAACGTGCGTGCCTGGTCTTCCGAGTGAGGAATGTCGTAATCATCATTCGCAGTTCACTCCTGGCGTTCCAGTCGAAGTCGTGCCATTCGCATACGCCCAAGTTTTGCGTAAATTGCGCGATGTTTTGGGTTCCCCCAACGCTACCCTGCGCATGGCAAAGGCCAAAGCCGGTCCTGTGGTAACAGACAATAGCAATTTCGTCATTGATGCGCCTTTCTCCAGAGAGATCATGAAGGACCCTTCCACTGTACGAGAAATTCTGCCACTGCCTCAGGCTTGTACTGATTACAATTACTGCAGATTTTAGCAAAAATAAAAATGCTCACAGGTGTCGTGGAAGTGGGTTTGTTTTGCGATATGGCTCAGGCCGCATACTTTGGTAACGAGGTCAGTGAACGCGTATCTTGTCTATTTATATCTCTGACGTCTGACGTCAAAATATGGCAGGACGGCAGCGTGACTGTGAAGAGAAAGGTCGAGTCCAAGGTCGTCGAAGAATCAATTCTTCCTTCATGATGACAGCACAATACGATTTTCGATCGCAAGATATAGAGATCATGGATATTGTGTGCGAGACTCCTTGAGGAATGGATATGTGTTTAAAATATAGACTGATTTATCTTACATAAAGTCTTAACACTGGAAGCACACATAAATTTTGAAAAATCAGAAAAAAGGTGTCAATAAATTTCTTGTTTTTGTGTCACCAATGGAGGTTCAAGTCTGTTAAAGATACAGGTAAATATGAACCACAAACTTCTGATGAAGGGTGTTGCAAGTAAGGGGCTACATTCAATACAATTGCCCTGAAAAAGTGCTGATGGCAAACCCCCGCGGTGGGCCCATGAGTGAAAACTGACATAATCTGTGTAATTGGTTCAGGCTAGGGAACTGCACGGGTAAACCCCTGGGTATTGGAGGCCATACCCGCACCCGCACCTGGCAAAAACCTGTACCCACTCTGACGGGTACGGGTTTTCGGCGGGTACAACAAGCTCAGACCCGTACCCGCACCCATGCAGGGTTTACCTGCGGGTACCATAGGTATCACCACCAGTGCTTAGCACATATGTCCAGCACACGTCAGTGAATGCTGACGTGACTTGAACATATGTGGATGGCACAAGGAGGAGTGGAGGCACAGTGCGAATGATGGACACGTCGAAATAGACGCTGATGTCATGGCAGGTGGTGTGTCGCATACAATCAAAGTCGAAGGTGAGCGTGTCGAAATGGGAGATGGTGGTGTGGTGGTGCAAGAGTGTGACGTGTCGGGCATCGCGTCCTCATTGCAGAAAATGGGGGCAGAGTCAGGATGGCGACTTACTGACAAGATCCTTCCTTCCTCCTCTCGTTCCTCCTCTTTTCCTTCTCACTTCCTTCTCTTTCCCTTCTTTCCTCATCCTCGTATCCTCCGTATGTGTCCGAGCCACGCCAGCATTCACTGGCATGCTCTGGGCGCAGACGCTCGATGCTGGCGGTTGGTAGCACGAGGTGGGAGCTGCTGGTGGTGTCCTGGATGGAGGTGGTTGTTGCTGTGGGAAGGGAGCTGCTAGTGATGGTGGTGGTGGTGCCAGCGTCAAGGAACGTGTGAATGGTGGTGGTGGTTGCTGGCTGAGGGCGTCTGTTGATGTGCTTAGTGGTGTTAGAACGGGTGCCAGAAGAATTGGCATGGGGGGTGCAGCGAGTGCTGCCGAACGCGAGGATGCTGGTGGTGGCATGTTAGCAGGTGAGTGCTTGGTGGTGGTGCCGGTTGTAGCGTGCATGCGGGAAGTATCACGTTTATGGAAGGCACAGGTATAGCTGGGGTACGGGTAAGAGCGCGGGTTACCCGTACCCATGCAGATCCCTAGTTCAGGCGGATGGCAGAGGGAAACACGTGGAGTAAACCAGATAAAAGTGACTCCCTGCAGACAACAGGGAGTCCTTTGAGTATTGTGACTAGAAATACATAGTGAAATAAGCCTGAACATCACGAGCAAGCGCGAGACCGAGACTAAGAGACTACGAGACTGGTAAGGACCCTAAAAATACATATAGAGTAGAAAGCAAAAACCCCAGAAAGAGGAGAAAAGTCGTCTCGACCACTATATGGTATAATAAAGGGAGGGTTGGGAGGGATTAAAGATGGATTGGTTGGATAGGAAGAATAGAAAGATAATAAATAATTTAAGCTGAATGCAGTGATGATAGAGACGTACCAAAATCACATGGACAAGTCATGAATGGAAACTTGCCCATGAAAAAGCATCATTTGGAGCAAGATGGGATTTTTTCGAATGTAACATTCCCATGTAGAAGAACGCCAACGTCCGATACACTGGGTGCTGGCAGGGTGCAAGAGGATCGTCATCGCCCTCCGAACATTGAATAAGGACCTGATTCCCTTCAAAATGAATGTCTGCCTTGTCTCTCGGCAGAAGGAAGGAATAGTAGTCGATGTCCACTTGAACCGAGTGATGAAGCGACAACTTTGAATAGTCTTGAAGGTCAAGTTGATCTGGCCATACCAACTTGCCCAATCTCATGAGACCGAAAAAGCCTGATAAGAGTAGGGAGACCCAGAGAAGGTCGTCAAAAGCCCAAGGCCTGGGAAGGTCATGAACAACCCGCACCAAGTCCTCGCACATGAGAGGCTGCTTGCGATGCATAGGACGTCCAAAACGACGCGCCGAACCTTGCAACAATCACTTGACTAAGTGAGATTGCCAGATACTGTGAACTGCTGGGAAGTAGAGCTCGAGTTGACTCATGATGCCAGTGAGGTAGCATTCAACCGAGCGCGGCTGAATATGTTGACACATGTAAACAACATAGAAGGATAAAGTATCTGGAGTAGGTTCCACAGGAAAGTTGTGTAGGGCGCAGAAAGACAAGTAAGAATTGAGATGAGAGGAATAAGTGCGAGTTGTTGAAGGATCAAGGGCAAGACCAAGTGAGATTGAGCGCTTGAGAACGAGACGCTCCAGAGTCCAAGCCTCCCTTGCGGGCTGCTTGGAGTTGGCAGAAAGAGTGATCATTTTTTTGATGCCCCCAGTGCATTCCGAGGGGGTTGAAAAGAGGAAATTACTAAGCCCAGAGAGGCTTCCCAAGCTTCGTTATTCTGCCAATGAGAAAGGTGGTCTGCAACAGTGTTATGGACACCAGGAACATGAAAAACGCACAAGTCAATATCTCCGTCAAGAATAACGTCAACAGCGAGCATCAGCAACCAATTGTAAGGCGGCAAAGCTGCAAGAGTGTTGAACATTGCAACGGTATTCGCATTGTCAGTGAAGACGGCAAGACGTCCGTGAGGGTGCATTCTTCGGACGGCATCAACAATAGCTGCAGTGACAGTGAGAGCTTCGAAGAAGAAGATGGTGTCAGAGGATAAGGCTCCAGGAAGGTCACACTGAAATCCGTGATTGATAGATGGATACCAGAAAGCCATTCTGCTCGCAGAAGCATCAGTGTAAACTGAGAGAGTCGCTTGGGACATATGATGAAAGTCCCAGCTGACAGACCGAATGAAGTATACACCATCAGAAGAGAGGAGATGACGCATGAGCGAATTGAGTTCTCGGACAACGTCTCGATTGACCCAGATCAAAGCCCTTTGCTCAAGCTTGCCTGCAGTTTTTGCATATAGAGCTGAAAGACCATGTCCAGCGAGGCGCTGAAAGTCGCGCAAAGAACGACGGGTCCCTTGAATAGTGAAGATTTGAATTGAGCTAATGAGATTCAGATGCGATTCGTCGGACATGCGAACGCGCAAGATGTTGGGATCCACATCAAAACCAATGATTGGCAACTCCTCTCCAAAGATCTGTTTTCTTTCCTCATGCGGAACCCCCAGGCGATCCCACAAACGGAGGAGCTTGCAAAGGTTGTGCGGCAAAAGCTTGCGATAAGGTGCATACATCTCCATCTCCTCTTTGTGCTGAAAGGAAAAAGAGTTGTCCACATAGATGTAGATATAGAAAATGAGGATTTTAACAATTGCGATCCAGATTACGAGGGCCATGAAGGCATGGTAGATCTGTTGAGAAGCACGTCCGCCGAAAATGTTATGTCGATCAATGAAACGACTTCCCTCAAAGGTGACGATCTGTTTAACCTGCCATAGGGGGTGCATGGGCATATGCCGATAGGCCTCGGAAACATCAGCTTTCCAAAGCTGCAAGTTTCCTCCCAAATGAGTCCGCCAGTAGTGTCGGAGACCACTGCCAAGGTGCTCGATATTATTGAGAGTCACCCCCGCAATGTCTTCCCGAGAAATCATGGAGTTGAGAGAGTACTCCCCGACGCTATGATCCGTAACCAAACGAAACTTGCTGGTCCCAGGCTTAGGCACAGCATGAACAGGCATGCTATACATGCCGGGATAGAGATCAGGTCTGAAAGGTTGAGAATATCGACCCAGTTCCACTTCTTTGTCGATCTGGGTCTTGATGAAATATTTTTCAGCAGCGGAGTTGAGAGGACGAAAGGAATTATCGTGAGTGAGAGGCCAAACCCCGAAATGCGTATCAGCGAAAGGCCAGAACCCTTCATGGAGACCAACGCAAACTGAACGAACAAAAGCCGGGTTAGGATGATCCGAGAGTAGAGATTCAAACTTGTCGATGTTAATACAAGTAGAGACCCTGAAAGAGATGAGAATTGTCCGAAATGGTACAAAGAGCGGAGGAATTCTGAAATTCATGAGCCGGAGGACGAGGTAAAGGAACAACAGTTTTAGTCCACAAAGCAGTTGGACTCTGGGGATGAGACCGCCCATTCCAAACGTTCTTTCGCCTGTAGCGAGGAGAAGCGGCGATAACACTATTTGGATCCTTCACCGGTTTTGCCGAGGCGAGGACAGTCTGATTTCTTGTGAGCCCCTCAACAACCTTTCCTGTCACAGCAGTGCGAGAAGTAACACTCGGAGGAAGATTTGAGACAGGTGCCCCGATTCCACTTGTGGCAAGGTTCTCGTTTCCTTCCTCCTCCACTTGTCCTATCTGACTTCCCTCCTCTGCCAGCGCCTGATTCAGAGGAATTGGGACCCACACCAAAGGAGGACAGGAAGGTGTATTGGAGTTCGCCAAATGCGGAATAATCAGTGAGGCGAATGTGTCATTGGAGTGAGACCAAGGTGCGGACGGCCTTGTTGTATTCAATAACTCGCGAGTGACGAAGGCGTGGAAGAGACCTGACATGTGAGCATTCCAGCTGGTGTATTCTTCCCAGTGCTGAGGGAAGATGAAAGTGAGTGCGTTGATGTATTTGGTGAAGGCAATGTTGTGATCTGAAGCGGAGTGGATTCCGGCTGTGGATTTACTTGCCCAAAAGGAGAGCTCAACCTTGTCATCAATGACGTGCATTTGCTTTGGCTCCAAGTCGGTTGAATGCGCTGCCTCAAGAACCTTGGCCAAGTCAACAACTTTCCATTGGACGATATTGAGCCATTGTTCTGGGGGAAATGGAGGACATCCGGGAGTGGAAAGGATATCTCTGACGACCCCTTTGGGATCGACTGAGAAACGCTCGAGCTGATCAAAGGTTTGTTTGATATCTGGTGATAAAGCAGCAATGGCGCTGACACATTTTTCATGCCATGGGAACTTGGAGGTGTCAAGACGCCCTTTTGAGCACTTGGAGGGTTACTCATCCTCATCAGAAGACTCGGAACTGTCCCGATTTCTCCTGACTCCTTCTTCGACCTCTTGATCCTCATCTGCTGGTTCAGTGGTTCTCCCTTCCGTTTCCTGCTGTTGGGAAGACTGACCTCGCTCTTTTCCTCGCTCGGCAGCTTTCCCATTCGCTCTATCAACGGAGTCGAGCATACTGACGAAGACAGCGAGGGCATCAGGAAGACTTCCTCCCTCCTGGACGGTTGGTGAATTGAGAAGTGTTTGTCGCAAGGCAAGGATAGTGTCGACTTTGGGATTCTCTCGTCTTTGATATTGTTCGATGAGTTCATTGCATTTCTCCACACATTCCGCATCTGAAAGTCGCGCGGGCTGCTCAGATCTGAAGGACATTGTTTGGGACAAGTCAGCGGCAGGTTGTGATGGCCCGTTTCCATTATCAGACATGAGAGTTGAAACTTGATGAGAACGCAGTGAATTATAGTGACTAAAAGAATCTCTGGTGAGATGATGAGAGTAAGTTAGCAAGAGACAAGCAAACTAGATAGTAATACCTACCTGGCGAGACAACAAGAGTAAGTTAGCAAGAAGGCGAGAGCCTCCTATACTCGACGTCTGCCAGGTAATCCTCCAAACTCCGCAAATAGGAGTAAAGGAGTTTGAAAAGAACTGAAACAACATTGGGAAAGGGGACACCTCCCGACAAGAAGGTAGGCCAGAGAATACACATGCTGCTGAGAGAAACAATGGCAAGGCCATAGAGCAGTAAGCATGCAGGCCAAGAGGACAGACCTCGAGTGGACTGACCGCGAGAACACGCTGAAGGTTCAACGATACAGCGAGGCACGAACAATGCTCCTGGTTGTATCTATAAATGTTGTAAGGTCGCGCTGTAGGGATTCATTTCTGGCTGGGCTTGCAGAGACTGTTTTTACCTTAGTGTTATGTTTGCACTTTTGTAGCTTACATAATCAAGTTATCTTTTCACCAGTTACCAGTATGAGTCTGAGTATTCAGCAAGTTTCTATCATATTTCCTCTTCTCTGAGCCTTGAGCCTGGTCCAGAAACCCTTAGGGTCGAATAGCAGCTAGGTTCTGCAAGACCCAACATTGTTCAGACTCACCATCTGAATTGTTGTACCTTCAACTGGAGCCCACCGCGAGGGTTTCTTGTGTTTCTAGGCTCTTCCAGCTCTCCAATCATCCCCCAAATTCGCCTATTATCCTACCACAGTCATTCCTTATCAGCTTCTCCCATATTCCCAAGTTTTCAGCATCTTGTCCTCCTCCCCAGCGCATTGATAAGCGTTTTTCTCACGCGTTTTTCGAGCGGATCTCTCGCAAACTTAGGGTCGTATTCCCCACGTCCGTCCGATCATTTTGAGCCCTGGCTCATCGAATTTGGAGCAGTAGTTGTGGAGTTATCGAGTTTTTGGTGTTTTTGAGAAGTTGAGGGGAGATAAGGGTTTTCTGGGTGCTCAAAGGCCTGTCTCATTTAGCTCTTTTGGCCATTTACCATCCTTCAGTGGCTCTGTCCATTGCCCCAATCTGCTTCTTGATAGGACCAGCTCTTGTTGCCCTGCACCATACCCCTTCCTCCTCCTCCCTCTTGCACCTCCGCACTTTTTTCGTACTTTCACCAGCCCATTTTGCCTCGGAACCCCATCGACCCTATACCCGTTTTGAAGCCCTCATTCATGGCTTTCATTCGCGCCCATCGCCGCCCCGATCCGCCCCGTCGTTCGCCCACCAGTCGCGTTTTCCGCCGCCCCTCTATTTTATCGCACATTTACACCATTTTATCTATATCTCCTCGCCCCTCGATCGCGCACCTATTAACCCTATACTCGTTCTGACCGCATTCGCCGCCGCTTTCCATCCGTCCGCCCCGCTTCCCGATACGTCTGCGCGTTCCTCCGCAATCCGCACTTCTCGCGTTTCCCTCCATTTTCCACCATTTCCTTCATTTCTCACCCAGTTCTCCACCAATCCTAGTTGACCCTATACTCATTTCGAAGCCCTCGTTCGCCTCTTTCTATCCGTCTACTCCCCATCGTCACCCATGCAACCATCATCGCGGTTTTTATCACTTTATCGTCGCTGCTCCTCCAGTACTCAAAGCAAAGTCTGGAGATTATCGTTTTATTGCATTGCCTGACCCTCACTCACTGGCGCAGTTTACCTGGCATACGCGTCAAGGAAACAAAAGGTGTTTGAGGACCCCCAGGTTAGTTTTCTTAGTTTAGCTTAGCTTTGGTTTGCATAGGTAGATGACTGGGGACAGTCATGATTCAAAGTTCCCATGAGATGTAGGGATTCATTTCTGGCTGGGCTTGCAGAGACTGTTTTTACCTTAGTGTTATGTTTGCACTTTTGTAGCTTACATAATCAAGTTATCTTTTCACCAGTTACCAGTATGAGTCTGAGTACTCAGCAAGTTTTCATGATATTTCCTCTTCTCTGAGCCTTGAGCCTGGTCCAGAAACCCTTTAGGGTCGAATAGCAGCTAGGTTCTGCAAGACCCAACATTGTTCAGACTCACCATCTGAATTGTTGTACCTTCAGCGTGTTGCCTAGTCTGCTATACTTGAGACAACAAGTGCGTTCGACCCTAAAGGGGAAGCGAGTGCAGCAAGGATCTAGAGGTATGCGCTGAAAGCGCTACTGGTTGGCCAATGCGAAGCGCGAGAAAGCGCAGGTGCGCGCAAGGCACGGGAATGCGCGCGTGTATGGCGAGGAGCGTGGCAAAGCGTGCGCGTGTGTACAGATACGAGAGAGAGTAAGAGTGAGTTTGCTTAAGTGATGATATGATGTAAGACAAGAGAAGAGAGATGCGAGGTGTAAACAAATAGATTTCTACTATGTTCTGCTAGGTGAATAGTGGGTAGTAACCAGTAAGTCCTCTGTCGTTCTGGTGGGAGAGTAAGTCAGTAAGTAAGTATGTACTGCTGGCGCTTAAGTATGGCGCCTAAGCGCTGTCATGCGGAGCCGAAGCGCTACCGAGTAAGGTATGTAAAGATATATGTAAGTAAGGGTCCATGATAAAAATAAAGATGGAACGATATGCAAATGTGAGAAATGGAAATATACGCACTAGGGAACTTGGTGGACAGTGGATGGATGCTTCTGGATGGCTGGCGCTATAGGGCGCTACAGCGCGGGAAAGCGCGCGCGCATATACATCGTGAAGCGCGGGAAAGGTACGCGCGCATGGCGCGCGTTGCGCGGGAAAGCTGCGCCTCATATAGAGATAGCTGCAGGTAGCACACAGAGTGATGCTACAAGTTCGTGCCATGTACTCCCCAGTGAAAACTGCCATATTGCACAATGAGAGGCATGAGTCTCTACAACGCAACCGCTGGCTGACCAATTACCCTCATATAACTCACATTAAACCCTAATAATGATGTGTATTTTGCATTAACTTGTGATTCATGATGTTCCATCATTTTGGATTTCATAGAATAAAAACATTGTTATTGGTGGGTTTCAAACCTGCACAGTTGAAGAGAAACAGATTTTAAATCTGGTGACAACTTAACCAAGACCAATGAAGATCAATGTCTGAGATGCTGTCCATGAGCAATATTCAAGACACACATTCTTAGAGAAAAAAGGCGACATTCAACAAGTTTTAAACTTGTTGCACTCTGATGGAAACAGATTTTGATTCTGTTATGGCAGCCACTTAGCCAAACACGACTGTGATCAGCTTGCAAGCAAACTGACCATGAGCAGATTTAAAGGTGTGTTTTCATAGAAAATGAATTTTATCACTGGCATGTTTCAAACCTGCACAGTCCAAGAGAAACAGATTTTAACTCTAATGATCACTTGGCAAATTCATCTTTAGCAGGTTTTGAACCCACAAAGACAGATTTAGATTCTGTTGTATTAGCTGCTTGGCTAAGACCAGTTGGATGCACTTTCAATAAATTCATTCAGAAGTGAATCCTCTAGGCACATTTATCTGTTGGGTTCCCTTCCCAAGCAAGTTGTAGTGCTGCCAGTGAATTGAGGTGTGCCAACCAAAATTAGAAATTTCTGACAGAATACTCCAAAATGTCTGACTGTCCCCATTTGTATCTGCTTGCACTTGGACCTCTGAGAATCTATACACTGCAAAAAAATTGTGAGCAGGTTTTAAAGAAACAGATTTTGATTCTGTTGCAACATTAACAGGTTTCAAACGTGCACAGTCCAAGAGAGACAGATTTTGACTCTGATGACAACTTGACTAAGACCAATTAAGATTGGTGTCTGGAATACTGTTTATGAGCAAATATTCAAGGCATGTTCTGATAGAAAAAATGCGACATTCAATGGGTTTCAAACCTAAGTGCATGAATTCACTGGATGCTGAGCTTTCATATTTTTGTACTGACATCAGGAAATGTTGGGGTGTAATTGCATAGAATAAAAATATTACCATTGGCAGGTTTGAAACCTGCAAAGTACAAGACAAACAGATTTTGACTCTGATGATAACTTGACTAAGGCTAATGAAGATCTATGTCTGAGATACTGTCTATGAGCAGATATTCAAGGCATGTTCTTATGGAAAAAATGTGACACTCAACAGGTTTCAAACCTGTTGCACTCCAATAGAAACAGATTTTGATTCTGTCAGGACAACCACTTGGCTAAAACACAACTCTGATGAGCCTGTAAGCAAATTGCAAATCGACCATGAGCATGTGTCAAGGTGCGGTTGTATAAAAAATGAATTTTATCATTGGCAGGTTTCAAACCTGCACATTCCAAGAGAAACAGATTTTGACTCTGATAATCACTGGCAATTTCATCTTTAGCAGGTTTTGATCCCACACACACACACACACACACACACAGATTTGAAACAGATTTGGATTCTGTTGTAGCAACTGTTTGACTAACACCAGTTAGATCCATCTTTAAAGAAAACATTCAGAAGTGAATCTGCAAGGCAAGTCTACAGTTCCCTGTCACTCGCAATGTTTTTCCTCAGCTGAACAGATGAATTGAATACAGACTGCAATACAGCACTTTCAACAAGCGAGAGGAGAGAAACATGATGATGAAAGATCTCAAATACAGTGCACTTCAACCTTATACATAAGTGAATAATGGCCGTATAGCTCTTTTGAATCTCAGCCTTGACAGATGTGTATTCTTTCTCATTCTCCAGGTCATCAGGATCAAACTTGAAAGTTTGATGTGTAATCTGCTCTTCTTCAACCAAGTCAAGACCTTTGGAGAGAATTAAATTGCTTTTGTACTTATCATTCCGAGTTTGCATCAAGACTTTGGTCATATATTAAACTTTGCATCAAAGATACTTACATTTGCCTCTGGTAATTTTTAGGAGAAAAAGCAGAATAAAAGACTCGACAGTGACCATGCTATTGAAAGAACTGACAAAATGCAGATAAAATGTGCCTTGAGGATTCACTTCTGAATGAGTTCATTGGAAGTGAATCTCACTGGTCTTAGCCAAGCAGTTGATACAACAGAATCTAAATCTGTCTGCATGGGTTCAAAACCTACTAAAGATCAAGTTGCAAAGTGATTATCAGAGTCAAAATCTGTTTGTCCTGGACTGTGTGGGTTTAAAACCTGCCAATGATAATTTTCATTTTCTATGAAAATGCACCTTGACACATGCTCATGGTTGGTTTGCTTGAAAGCTCATCAAAGTTGTATTTAGCCAAGTGATTGTTATAATAGAATCAAAATCTGTTTCCATTGGAATGCAACAGGTTTGAAATCTGTTGAATGTTGCATTTTTTTTCTATTAGAACATTCCTTGAATACTTGCTCATAGACAGTATCTCAGACACTGATCTTCATTGGTCTTAGTCAAGTTGTCATCAGAGTCAAAATCTGTTTCTCTTGGACTTTGTGGCTTTCAAACCCGCCAATGATAACATTTTTATTCTATGAAATCACGCCTTGACATTGACTCATGCGTACTTTCCTGAGAGCTGCATCTCACTGGTCTTAGCCAAGTAGACATTGAAACAGAGTCAAAATCTATTAGGAGGATAATGGTGTATAAACTGAGCCTGAAAGTGAGTTGTAAATATGGATCCTATGAGTCCACAAATATATGAGTCTCTACAGCAGAATTTTTTTTTTGCCAGCTGATAGCTGAGGCACGAGGATAGCCTAGAGTTTAGTCTATGAGCAAATTAGGTAAGGTGATGTGAAGCCCAGAGATGTTCTTGGACACAGAAAAGTGCATCCACAAACATCATATAAAGCAGATGTTTGGGAGCACGAGCTACAACGTGAAAGTACACATGAGTCAATGTCAAGGTCTGATTTTATAAAATAAAAATGTTATCATTGGCAGGTTTCAAACCTGCGCAGTCCAAGAGAAATAGATTTTGACTCTGATGTTCACTTGCAATTTTATCTTTAGCAGGTTTTGAACCCACACAAACAGATTTGGATTCTGTTGTATCAACTGCTTGACTATAAGACCAGTTGGATGCACTCCCAATGAGCCCATTCGGAAGTGAATCCTCAAGGTACATTTATCTGCATTTTGTCAGTTCTAACATTCATTTCTAACATCCTCCTTGAGTCCAATCATATGTGATCCTCCCATTGTCAGTTGTCACTCACGACTCAGTTGTTAATCCAAAAGACATCCATCACAAACATCATTGGTCCACTGTGGTGGTCTGCCATCAGCAAATTTTCAGAGCAATTGCTAGATAAACAGGCCTAAGAATCAATCATGGTGATCATACTATTGAAAGAACTGCCTTGAGGATTCACTTGTGAATGGGTCCATCAGGGGTGCATCTAACTGGTCTTAGCCAAGCAGTTAATACAACAGAATCTAAATCTGTCTGCGTAGGTTCAAAACCTGCTAAAGATGTCATTGTCAAGTGATCACCAGAGTCAAAATCTGTTTCTCTTGGACCATGCAGGTTTGAAACCTGCCAGTTGCAACATTTGTTTTCTATGAAAACACACCTTGAAATATGCTGATGGTCGGTTTTCTTGCAAGCCAATCAAAGTTGTGTTTGGCCAAGTGGTTGTCATAACAGAATCAAAATCTGTTTCTATTGAAATGCAACAGGTTTGAAACCCGTTGAATGTCACATTTTTTCTATGAGAACATGTCTTGAATGTTTGCTCATAGACAGTATCTCAGACATTGATCTTCATTGGTCTTAGTCAAGTTGTCACCAGAGTTAAAATCTGTGTCTCTTGGACTTTGCAGATTTGAAACCTGCTGATGATTATGTTTTTATTCTGTGTAATTACACTCTGATATTTTCTCATGGATGGTTTTCTCCAAAACCCATCATAAATACTCTTTTTCACATCATTGCCACAATGGATTCAAAATATGTTTCGGTCAAAGCATACATTAGAGGAATCATTCTCAGTAGCAATCCCCTTGGGCCAAATCTATACTCGCATCCAGAGGTCTATTTGAGTTTTTACCCCACTTCACCCTTTCTTCTCCTTTCACCCCTTCTCATCTAGCTATCATTCCTCGCACACACCGTCTATGAGCAAATATTTGAGGCATGCTCTTATAGAAAAAAATGTGATGTTTCACAGGTTTCAAACCTGTTGTGCTCCAATAGAAACAGATTTGGATTCTGTTACATACAACAACCAATTGGCTAAATACAGCTCTGATCAGCTTGCAAGCTGACCGACCATAAGCATATGTCAAGGTGTGCCTTCATAGAATAAGAATAAAAATGTTATCATTGGCAGATTTCAAACCTGCACTGTTCAAGAGAAACAGATTTTGACTCTGGTGATCACTTGAGATTTTCATCTTTAGTGGGTTTTGAACCCACGCAGACAGATTTAGATTCTGTCATATCAACTGCTTGGCTAAGACCAGTTAGATTCACTTCCAATGAACCCATTCAGAAGTGAGTACTCAAGGTACATTTATCTGCATTTTTTCAGCTCTTTCAATAGCATGGTCAGTGTTGATTTTTTATCCTACTCTTATTGAAAAAGACACAGACTTCCTGCCGGGGCTCTTGACTTCAAGACCTGTTTATCTAACAATTTCCCTGAAAAAGTGCTGATGGAAGACCACCACAGTGGGTCCATGAGTGAAAACTGACAATGAAAGGATCACACAGTGTATTTTTGACACAGAGTTCAATATATGACCAAAGTCTTGATGCGAACTCGGAAGGATAAGTACAATAACAATATGATTCTTTCTAAAGGTCTTGACTTGGTTGAAGAAGAAAAAGAGCAGATTACACATCAAACTTTCAAGTTTGATCCTAATAACCTGGGGAATTAGTAAAAATACAAATCTATCAAGGCTGAGATTCTTTATTTTGCTTATTCAAGTGATTGCTAGAGTCAAAATATATTTCTCTTGAACTAAGCAGGTTTGTAATCTGTCTGTATAATGATGTGTATTTTGCATTAACTCATGATTCATCACATTCCACCATTGTGGATTTCATGAAATAAAAATGTTGTTATTGGCGGGCTTTAAACCTGCACAGTTGAAAAGAAACAGATTTTAAATCTGGTGACAACTTGACCAAGACCAATGAAGATCAATGTCTGAGATGCTGCCCATGAGCAAATATTCAAGACTCATATTTTTAGAGAAAAAATGCGACATTCAACAAGTTTCAAACTTGTTGCACTCTGATGGAAACAGATTTTGATTCCATTATGACAGCCACTTAGCCAAACACGACTGTGATCAGCTTGCAAGCAAACCGACCATGAGCAGATTTCAAGGTGTGTTTTCATAGAAAATAAATTTTATCACTCAGTCGCAGGTTTCAAACCTGCACAGTCCAAGAGAAACAGATTTTGACTCTAATGATCACTTGGCAAATTCATCTTTAGCAGGTTTTGAACCCACGCAGACAGATTAGATTCTGTCATATCAACTGCTTGGCTTAAGACCAGTTAGATGTGCTCCCAATGAACCCATTCAGAAGCGACTCACATACTTTTGCCTATTGGCTGCACTTCCGACTTGCTTCCGCACGCTGAGAACACAATTAGAATTACTTACATAGCACCATGTATCTTTTGACTTTGAACAACTCTCCACCATCATCTTGCATATTGTGGGACTCAAAGTCTAAAATACACTGTAACTGCTATTTGACACTGAGCGCTTGAAAGCACCTAAGCGCAGAATGTCGCACTGTTGTCTAAATACTTCTGCTTTATCTCAGAACTTCCTCGGGTCATTAGAATCAAACTGGAAAGTTTGATGTGTGATCTGCTCTTTTTCTTCAATCAAGTCGAGATCTTTGGAGAGAATTAAATTGTTCTTGTACTTATCATTCCGAGTTCGCATCAAGACTTTGGTCGTACATTGAACTTTTGTGCCTTGAGGGTTCACTTCTGAATGAGTTCATTGGAAGTGCATCTCACTGGTCTTAGCCAAGCTGTCGATACAACAGAATCTAAATCTGTCTGTGTGGGTTCAAAACCTACCAAATATTAAATAGCCAAGTGATTGCCAGAGTCAAAATCTGTTTCTCCTGGACTGTGCAGGTTTAAAACCTGCCAAGGATAATTTTCATTTTCTATAAAAATGTGCCTTGACATATTCTCATGGTTGGTTTGCTTAAAAGCTCATCAGAGTTGTGTTTGGCCAAGTGGTTGTCATAACAGAATCAAAATCTGTTTCTACTGGACCGTAACAGGTTTGAAACCTGTTGAATGTCGCATTTTTTTCTATTAGAACATGTCTTGAATATTTGCTCATAGACAGCATCCCAGACACTGATCTTCATTGGTCTTAGTCAAGTTGTCATCAGAGTCAAAATCTGTTTCTCTTGGACTTTGTAGGTTTGAAACCTGCCAATGATGACATTTTTATTCCATGAACTCACACCTTGACATTTTCTCATGAATGATATAATTTTCTTTTTCCTGTCAAAACACACCTCAACATGGACTCATGTGTACTTTCCTGAGAGCACCATCTCACTGGTGGTGTGATTTCATAAAATAAAAATGTTATCATTGGCAGGTTTCAAACCTGCGCTGTCCAAGAGAAACAGATTTTGACTCTGATGTTCACTTGTAATTTCATCTTTAGCAGGTTTTGAACCCACGCAGACAGATTTAGATTCTGTCATATCAACTGCTTGGCTAAGACCAGTTAGATGCACTCCCAATAAGCCCATTCAGAAGCAAATCCTCAAGGTACATTTATCTGCATTTTATCAGTTCTAACATTAATTTCTAACATCCTCCTTGAGTCCAATCATATGTGATCCTTCCATTGTCGGTCCTCACTCATGACACAGCTGTTAATCCCAAGACATCACAAACATCATCGGCCCACCATGGTGGTCTGTCATCAGCACTTTTTTAGAGCAATTGCTAGATAAACAGGTTTTGAAGTCAAGAGCCCCAGAAGAATTCTGATGTCTTTTGCAATAAGAGTAGAATAAAAGAATCAATCATGGCAACCATACTATTGAAAGAACTGCCTTGAGGATTCACTTTTGAATGAATTCATTGGAAGTGCATTCAACTGGTCTTAGTCAACCAGTCGATACAACAGAATCTAAATCTGTCTGTGTGGGTTCAAAACCTGCTAAAGAAGAAATCATCAAGTGATCATCAGAGTCAAAATCTGTTTCTCTTGAAATGTGTAGGTTTGAAACCTGCCAATGATAAAATTTATTTTCTATCAAAACACACCTTGAAATTTGCTCATAGTCGGTTTGCTTGCAAGATGATCAAAGTTGTGTTTAGTCATGTGGCTGTCGTAATAGAGTCAAAATCTGTTTCTATTGCAGTGCAACAAGTTCAAAACCTGTTGAACACCACATTTTTTCCAACTCTTTGTAACACCTTAGTTCAAATATCATCTTAGATCCCTGCTCATTCCTGTCTCTGTCTAACTTGAGTCTCATCTCTTGTCTTTCTCTTAAGTATTAGGATTGATTCTGAAGACTTCACATCTTCAGCTCTACCTCTGGCAGTTCATACTCTGTTTGGTTCTACTCCAGACATTGTCCATGGTAGTCCTTCTGTAGTTTTCTAAATGTCCACTGCTTAGGGGTCAAACCCAATATTTCATAGTTCTTAGTTGACATTGCAAATATTGCCGCTCTTTCTATCTGAAATACCCATCATCATTGTTAATCTGCATTACCACTCACTTCCCCAACATTCACTATACCTGTTTTTTGCAACCCAAAACCCACTAATCCACTAACCCAAAACACATTGGACTCATAATTATACCTTTGGACATTTTTTCCTGTGCTCGGACTATTGACCGCACATTATATCACTAACATTAAAACTTCTTTCAAACAGCTAACTCCTCGAGTCAAACACACTTGTCTTGCAAGTATAGCAGACTAGGCTATGCAAGACCACAACACGTGTATTTGGCTGAGTACTTACTTTGTGTAGTGCCCAGCCATTGTTGTATCATTACAGCGCATAAGCTGAAGCCAAACCCTTTGGATCCACCTCCTTGAGCATGTTCTTAATAGCAGACCTCTTTGGGGTCGAATGCACTTGTTCACACAAGCATAGCAGCTTAGTCAGTGCTACAGACCTCAATGTAATATCATATTAGTTTGGTACTTTCTTCATATCAACCATTCTGAGTTGAATCTCTTTCTCATTGTGGTGAACACAATAATGAGAAAAGGTGACAGGCTAAAAAGTCTATTCTTCTCTAAAGTTGGTCCAAGCTCTGTCTACAGTACAACCAAGGATATTTGTAACCCAATGTAGATACAATAATTCAGATTGATGGATACTGAACAATATGTTGGGTCTTGCTTACCTAAGCCTCTAACTTGTGAGTATGGTACTGCATGGATATGAGTCACCCATGCAGGTCATAGATATGAGTATCACTGAAGTATGGGTGTGGGTGTGGGATCACAGTACCCACACCCCTACCCATATCCCTACCACAGATTTCAATCAAAATCAGTGCCATGTAAATAAATTTTGACTACCTAAACAATTTGAAAACTGTCAAACTCTAAAGATAAAGATAAAGATCCTGCACGACACTCACAAATCTTCATCACCTACTAGTACTTCCCATCATGCAGCTCACCTTTGCAGCCACTGTCAAACAAGTTATCAAAATAACTGGGAAGGCCAAAGCTGCTCTAGAAAAGCAGGCTATCAAAACTTTGTCAAAGAAGCAAGAAAACAACAGCAGTGGAGATAGTGGGAACATGAACCTGAAGAAGGTCAAAAAAATCCTACTGCCTGGTAACACTCCCGCCAATGGTGCAGGATCTATGGATGAAGATGAGTCAGTTGACAAAAATAGGCCTGTCACAGCACCATTGTCTCCATGTCCAGAGATGGTTTTGAGTTGGCAGGCTATTGTATATACTGAGGAAGAAGAGAATGCATTGATTGTACAAAGATGATGAGATGGCAGAAGATGAGCTCTGTATGTGCAATAAACTCAATGCAAATATCATATTAATCAAGTACAAAACAGAACACCTTATGAGAGATTGGAACTCACCAGTCTATGCATTTTTTGATCTGACACCACAGATTATTGAAATTGATGGCCGCTGCGCTCATTATTTCAAGTGCCAATGGCAAAGAGAAAGTTATGTACTTCCACCATCAACATACACATTGTAGCAATGGTGCTGGTACTGGACTCATATCCTGCCATTTCCACATATGTCTCATAGAAGTACTCCTCAACACTCCTTGACTGTTCTGAAGCCTCCACACATCTGTCCAAGTCATCCAAAGGTAGTCCATCCACTTCTGAGGGCCATTCTCTTCTGCAATCCACTGTACCATGTCCTGTCCATGTCCATTTGACTTTGCTGGTGTGTTTTCACTTCATTTGGCTATTATTGAATATGTCATAGGAACAGATATGTTGGCGGCCCATAGGAAGCCTCAAATAATGCATATAGTAGCACACTGTAGAGATACAACAATTGCTGGGCACTACACAAAGTAAGTAACCGGCAATAAAAAAAAAGTGTTGTGGTCGTGCACAGCCTAGTCTGCTATACTTGCAAGACAAGTGCGTTCGACCCGAGGGGTTTGCTGTATGGAATGGTCTGTAGTTAGTGAAATGATAAATGGTCAAAGTCCAAGCGCGAGAAACAAAGTCCGAAGGTATATTTACAATGTCTGATGCCAAAGTGTTGGGTCTAATGTTTTCGGGTTTCGGGTTCAGCGGGTTTCGGGTTCGGGTTTAGCGGGTTAGCGGGAATTGCGATAGCGAATGTCGGGAAAGCGAGCGGTATGCGGATTAACAATAATGATGGGTATTCGGATAGAAAGAGCGGTAATATTTGCAATGTCAACTAAGAACTACGAAATATCGGGTTTGACCACTAAGTATCGGGAAACGGCTCCCTACTACTTGGATGATGAAACTACTTGCGGTCAGTCCAATATATAAGTAAGTACATAGAAATCCGTAGGCAAA